>NC_141876.1:128803863-129106893 GCF_056163025.1 Triticum urartu
ACTTTGATATGGTGGTGCTTCTCGAGTACCCAGTCTCGAGCTCCAGGGTGAAAACCCTAGGTCTGACCCTAATTGCTCATGCCTAGAAATGGTGACGTTTTGATGTTGTTACCTTCTTGCAAGCATGGCTTGGATTTTGCTCAGACTTGATCTTCGGGGTGTATGATCCGGCATTCGATGGCAAGACCTGTAGTGGCGGCGCTTGAGGGGCGTTCCCTTTCAGAAAGCGGTGCTACCAAGTAACCTTTCTTGGTGTCCTCGTGATGTCAAGAGACGATAAATCGCATGGATAGTCGTTGCACTAGTTCACCCATCACTGTTCTGATCACCTGACAGCTTTATTTTCATTCGTCTAGTCATGACTTTAGTCTTAGATGACTTTGCCCTTTATCAGCACGATTCTGTGTGTGTGTGCACGCGCGTTGACATTGATTGTTTGTATTCTAGTCATGCAAAAGTTTTGGTGCATGCTTATTGTGTTTGTATCATCTACACTACACAGTTCTGCCGGCTGACTCGGTCACTTCATGTAGAGTCAACCCAATGTGTTTCTTATCCGTTCAACAAAACTCATACAGAACACTCGTCCCTTGCACCAAGCTCACCCCACTCGGTCAAACAAGGAATTTGTTTGTGCCATCCATAAAAAATCGGTGATGCTACACACACGGACCAAATTTTACAGGGTTTACGGGCTGGCACATGTGGCATAGTTTGATTGGGTTTAGGAAGAGGAAGCCCCCCCCTCCTGAAAATCGGGGGGGGGGAGAAGTTAATTAGTGCTAAGGCACCCTGTAAAGCTCCGTTGTTAGCTCGTGCATCTAGGATTATTCATAAAAAATAATAGATCCCTGGATGGCTGCCCCGACCTACCAACCCTTGCTCTGACCAAAACGGACCTCGAAACTCGTGATCTTTAGCAGCAATCGTGTACCAAGATTTAAATTTTACTGGCGCTGTCATCTGCTTATCTCGATCTTTAGTAGCAATCATTACCTACTCCACGGAGTAAGTTCCCTCTTCCACGAAAAATATATCGTTACCTATAGCTATTTATGTGTTCAAATAATGCTCCTCGGAAACAGAGTGATTGACCAAAAACTACCACTTTAGGGGTTCGCGTCCCACAGAACTACCACTTTTTTAAAAGTGGCCAAAAACTACCAAAAAAACTTAAAAACGTGACTAAAAACTACCAGGTTGACTTAATGGTCGTTTTCACTATTTTAACAGTGATTCTGACGATAGTGGCCCACTTGCCAGGCGGGCAGCCCGCCTAACGGCTAACGGCGCGCACGCGAGGCCGTTAGAGCCGCTCGTCGGTCGCACCTGGTCGGACCAGGTCAGACCTGGCCGGCCGGTTCCCCATTCCCCACCAGCTCTCTCACTCTCCCCCGAGCTCCTCCGTTGCCCTAGCCGTCGCCAGCCATGGCGGCTGTGGATGCAAACTCCGGCGGCGATTCAGGCATACCTCCGGGCGGTAGCGCGGCGCAACAGCCTTCTCAGTCCGAATATAATCCTTCCGCTGGCGGCGCACAGCAGAGGTTGGATTGGTCGGCGCCGGCGCGACCACCATCGACGACAAGAAGCAGAGCTCAAGGTCAGCGGAAGCTTCCTCGTTCTGCGGGCGGCGGCAGGTACGGCATAGTTTTTTGCATGGTTGTGAGATTCAGAGAATCAGTAAATTAGGCTAGTTTTTTGCATGGTTAGATTCAATTATGGTGACCTTGCAAATTGTTAGTATTGTGCATACTTTGTTGTGTAAGAAACTAAAAAAAGCAGTTTTACAGAAACTCAATATTGTGCCTAGTTAGGTTCAGTTATCCTGTTTTCAGTTAATAAAGGTATTTCATTTTATAATTTTCAGAATTGATGACCCAAAGTGGTCAATTTGATTCCATTTCAATGCCAGAGAATCTGTGGTTCGAAATTTATACCAGTCACACATATCATATTTGACAATGCTTTCTCTTATTGGGAGTGAGGGATTTGTGGCTGATGTTTATATGTACTATGTATTTGATGAGGAGAAATGATTAGAAGGTTTAGATAAAATATGTTGTGAAGATGATGTGCAGCAGATGTTGGCACACTCTCATAATGAAAAGTTTCTGAATGAATGTAACGCAGATGAAAATCATGAAAACAGAGATAGTTATTTTGCTGAACATTGCATTAACACTCAACAAAGTTGCACTAAGTTGGTGGATATAAGCATGGACAGAAAGGAAGAGCTGAAGAAAAGCATGGTGCAGAGAGAGGCTGACCTTAACCATTTTGAAGGTGACACTGATGTGTCTGAATTTGTTTCTGATGATGAAGCTGCAAATTCAGGTTCAGATGGGAACAATGTGGATTTTCAGTCAGAGTATTCCTCTGAAGATGAAGCTACAAAACAAGATACAACAGTGGTACAGAAACCGAAGGTAGTGAGAAAACCTAGTCCAACTAGTAGATCCCACCATGAGGTTGAGAAAATGGAGAAAGCAGATTGGTTCCCTGAAGCAGATGAAAAATGTTTCCCTGGTGATTATGGCATCAGTGATGAAGAAGATGAGCCTGAAGGATCCTATAAACTACCAAGTGGTAGGAAGAGAAGGAATAAGAAGTTGAAAGACATGGTATGGTATGATCACAAACTTCAAGGACCAGTAGAACAGTTCTATAAGGGCTTGTGCTTCACCACTATGTATGAGTTCAGAGATGCACTTAGGGATTTTCACATTAGGACTTTGAGAAATTTTCAATACCACAGAAATGCCCCAGATAGGATTATCGTTTGGTGCTCAGAGAGAGCCACCCAGGGATGTGATTTTTATATATGTGCCTCTAAGTTAGCTTATGAAAAAACATTCTGCATCAAGCAGTGTGATATGTTGCACACTTGTGGAGCATGTGCAGAGTCCACAAAGGTTACTACTAAGTGGATGTCAAGGTCAGTAGAGGCAGCATTGAGAGAAGACATTAGATCTCCTGTGGATGCATTAATTAAGAAGACCAAGACTAAGTTTTCATTGGATGTATCAAGAAGTGTGGCATATAGGGCAAGGAGGAAGGCTGTTGCTATAGTTCAAGGTGACCACAAGCAGCAGTACTTGAGGCTCAAGGATTATCTTCAAGCAGTTCTTGACACAAACCCAGGTAGCAGGTGTATAGTAACAACATTTGAAGATCCATAGAACCCAACACCTACTCCTAGATTCAAGTATATGTTCTATTATTTAGCATCTTCAAAGCAAGGTTTCCTTAATGGTTGCAGACCATTTATAGGTCTTGATGGATGCTTCATCACGTTAACCACTGGGCAGCAAATTCTTGCAGCCACAGGAAGGGATGGAAACAACAATATTTATCCTATAGCTTTTGGTGTGGTTGACAAGGAAGATGGTGAAAGTTGGAATTGGTTTTTAACTCAATTGAGATGTTGCATTGCAGTGGCAACAAATTTGGAACATACACTATCATGTCTGACAGGCAAAAGGTTGGGAAGAATTTCATTGAGCAATTTATGTTATTACTTTTTTTAATTATTTCATTTTTTCCAATTGTATTAATAATTTGTGAATGTGCAAGGCTTGCTTAAGGCAATAAATGAGGTATTCCCTGATTCACCTCAAAGGTATTGTCTTAGGCACATATATGCAAATTTTCAATCTACTGGATTTAGAGGCCAGGAACTAAAGAAGTGTATTGACAAGGCTAGCTACTCCTACACTAAACATGGGCATGAACTAGGCATGGCAGAGCTGAAAGCACAGTCTGAGGGTGCTTGAAAATGGCTCAAAAAATTGAGGTCTCTACTTGGGCTAGGTTTGCTATGGATCATACTTGCAAAACAGATTTAGTTGTGAACAATCTAAGTGAAGTCTTCAACAAGATGATATTGTATGTTAGGGACAAACCAATAAAGACAATGTTTGAAGGGATTAGGACCAAGCAAATGATCAAGAGGCAACAAACTAGGGAGAAGTTACAGATTAGCAGGTGGACAATCACACCAACTTACTCAGAGATTTTAGAAGAGAACACGCAGTATGCCAAGTATTGTCAGGCTGACAGAGCTAGTCCAACAATTTGGCAAGTCACTAGCAAAGAAAAACAGTATTGTGTGGACATGGAAGGGTATACATGTGACTGCAAGAGATGGAACATGACTGGTGTACCTTGCAGTCATGGCGTATCTGTACTGACAAAGCAAAAGCTGCATCCTGAAGACTATGTCAATGACTTTTTCAAGAAGCCACTTTATTTAAAGACATACAAAGAAATTATATACCCTGTTCCTGGTCCAGAATTCTGGCCTCACACAAGCACTCCAGACATTGAACATCCTGTGTTCAAAGAAAAGGCAGGCAGAAAACAGACTGCAAGGAGGAAAGGAGAGTTTGAAGTTCCTGCCCCAAGAGACACCAGTAGGATGGGAACAATTACCTGTGAAAATTGTGGGTTGGAAGGACACAAGTATACAAGTTGCAATAAGACTCTTAGGCCTAAACTGCAAATGAGGAAAAACAAACACCAGGTAATTATCAAGCATCAGAGCAATGTTTCCTTTTACATAGTCTAATCTAAGTTAAGTTTGACCTTTAATGCAGGAAAACAGGGCAGTCTATGCACCTGCTCCATCTGCTCCAGTACAAACTCCAAGAGCACCAACCCCTAGTGCAAGAGCACCAGCACCACATGCAAGAGCACCAGCTCATGCTGCATCTGCACCAGCTCCTACTACAACGGCTAAAAGGGGTAGGCCTGCAGGTGAAGGGAGAGGCAAGGGATTCACTGCACCAAGATCTGTTGCTGCAACTTCAAATGTTTTGGCTGGTAACAAAAGGAAGAGGTTTGCAAGCAGCAGATTGAGGGGTTATTTCTATGCCAGTGGTAACTGACACTATAAAAAGGTAGAACTTATCTCTTTGAACCTGTTTGAATTAGTTTAGAACCTGTTTCACTTTGTTTTGAACCTGTCTGTACTTTTCTGCATGAGTATGTCTGAATTTGTGTGAACCTGACCGAACCTGACTGTACTTCTATCAAGTTTGTGGTGTAACGTGGGCCTGATGGTGGGCTTCCGTGTTGGACCTAACTAACCCACCAAGCCTGCCACACTGTCTACATAAGAGAGGCCACCAGAAATCACTGGATCCCTGCGCCTCATTCTCCTTGACCAAAACCTAGCCGCCATTGATGGATCCACAGTTAGAAGAGGTAGTTGATGAACAAGACGAGGTTGCTAGGGCTGAAAGGAGGGCTAAAAGGAGGGCCAACCGTCGAGCACAAGCACAGGAGAGACGCCAGAGGATTGCTGCCATGATTATGGCGGAACGCAACCAGAATGACGTGAAGCAGTTCAAGGAGGTGTTCCCAGAAGGAACCAACATCACAGATGAACTAATCATCTGGTGGGCCAGAGACAGGGCATCTTTCCATCGATTCCAAGCAACAAGGAAGAGATGGACTCAGATCCTGGCTGCAGCAGAAGGAAGACAGGATTGGGATTAGTTCAACGCGGTACTTTCTAACTAAAATTCTAGTGTTTCTGAATCTGCTTGTCTTGTGCTCAATATTGCCTTGAATCTTGTTCTTAGTCTTTCTTTGAATCTTGTCTTGTTCTAAACTTTCTGAACTTTATGATTGCAGTGAAGGATGCAGTTCAGGAGATGCACCAACCGTGATGAAGACGATGCAATGTGGCTGCCTGAATCTATGATAAAGACTATGCTTATTTTCTGAACTATCTATGTTTGGGTTGTTGGAAAATCTATTGAAAGTGCGTTATATCGACTAGAGGGGGGGTGAATAGGCGATTTTTATGAAAGTCTTCGAAACGTGGAAGTTTCGAAGACAAACGATAGAAATAAACCTATTACCATGCAGCGGAAGGTAGACTACACTAGCCAAAACATAGTCAAGTATTCAATGAAGTGAAAGCACAATGACTAATAGCAGCAATGTAGTAAGGATCAGGTAGGAAGATATTATGAAGCGAAACAGAACACACAGTCACTCAGTGAAGACAAAAGATAGTGCAATCATACAATGACTTCACGAGGACCAACAGTAATTGAAGGGAAGGGAAGGATGAAACCAGTGACTCGTTGAAGACAATGATTTATTGGACCAGTTCCAGTTGCTGTGACAACTGTACGTCTGGTTAGGGCGGCTAGGTATTTAAACCTAAGAACACACAGTCCCGGACACCCAATCCTGAACACACAGCTGAGGACACCCAGTCCTCACCGTATTCCCCTTGAGCTAAGGTCACACAGACCTCGCCCAATCACTCTGGTAAGTCTTCAAGGTAGACTCCCAAACCTTCACAGACTTTGTTCACCGGCGATCCACAATGTCTCTTGGATGCTCAGAACGCGACGCCTAACCGGCTGGAGGATTCACAGTCCTCAAGTGTAATAAGTCTTCAGATCACACAGACAAGAAGACTTAAGTGATGCCTAACACTCTTTGGCTCTGGGTGGTTAGGTCTTTATCCTCGCAAGGAATTCTCTCTCAAAGGCTTCGAGGTGGGTTGCTCTCAAACGACAAAAGCCGTACTCTAACTCTGAGCAGCCAACCGTTTATGGTTGTAGGGGTGGGCTATTTATAGCCACTGGGCAACCCGACTTGATTTGTCCGAAATGACCCTGGGTCACTAAGGAACTGACACGTGTTCCAACGGTCAGATTTCAAACACACACGGCAACTTTACTTGGGCTATAAGCAAAGCTGACTTGTCAGACTCTGGACAAGATTCGCTCTCATAGTCTTCACTCGAAGACATAGGTTTTGGTTAAGCATCACTTCAGTCATTCTGACTGGTTCTCTTGGACCCCACTTAACAGTACGGTGGTTCCTATGACTCAACAAAGAAGAAAAAGAACTATGAAAGACCTAAGTCTTTGAGCTCCATAGGCTTCATGCAATGTCTTCTCTTGTCATAGTCTTCAATGTGAATATCTTCATATACCACCTTTGACATCAATGTCTTCATACATTTTGGGGGGTCATCTCTGGTAGGAAAACCGAATCAATGAGGGACTTCTACCTGTGTTATCCTGCGATTCTCACAAACACATTAGTCCCTCAACTAGGTTTGTCGTCAATACTCCAAAACCAACTAGGGGTGGCACTAGATGCACTTACAATCTCCCCCGTTTTGGTGATTGATGACAAACTAGTTGAAGTTTTCAACGGGGAATATAATATGTGAAATTGTAAAGGATAAGGAATTGTCTTCATAAGTTGCAAGGGCTCTCCCTGAAGATGTGCATATAAGTAATTTGCTTTTGGAATGCAAATGCACATGGCAGGTTGTACTCGTGGAGATCCTCTTCAACTTATGATGACAATTCATTATGCATGAGAAGGTATGTGAAGATAATGACATGCATAATGGAAAATGGACGTCTGCAAAATGATCTAAGTGCAGAATTTATCGTCGCATCACGAAGTAGCAAATAAGTAGCAGACGACCATCGAGTTTAGGTTTTACAACTCAAAGAACCAAATGTATCAAAACGAGAGTTGTAAACACGAGGAAAAATATAAAGCAACCGCCCATGTGGACCCGCTTGAAGACTATCAAACTCATATGCTTCTCCCCCTTTTGTTAGTAAGGACCAAAAAGGTTTGAAGACATAGAGCATCTACTCGTTCCCATGAAGAGCAGGTGAAGCAGCAGGGTCGTTGGTGGTGTTCGGCGGTGCAGAAGAACTTGGAGCAGTGTCGAAGCGTGCTGAAGGAGGTGGCGGTGAAGTAGCATCGTCTTCGTCCTCGATCACTCTGGCATTCACAGTTGCAGCAGAGGAAGAGAACTCAGAGTCTTCAAGAGATGGAGTTCCTCGCAGCACTGCCCTTCGAGGAGGTGTGGAGTCAAACTTGAAGCGTTCAGAGAAACCATCCTCTTGAAGATCATCTTCAGAGCACATAAGCGTCAGCCCTTTCCAGGTGCGTCGAGAGGTTTCATGGGAAACAAAGGCATTCTTGGTGGCAAGATTGCGAATGCGGTTGACATCCACCAAGAGGCTTTGCATTTGGCGCTTCAGCCAGTCATGATGCCTATCCTGTTTCTGATGAAGAGCCACCAGAAGCTCTCGGTCATTGAGGACACGAGTGCGCTTCTTGGGTCATTGGGCAATTGTGCTATCGGTGGCTTCAGTAAGGGCAGGATGTGGTGCACGTGTAGTTCCAGTCAAAGGATAAACATGAGTGACTGCTTCAACTCCTTCAATGTTCTGAGAAAAACTTTGATGCTTCGCATTCTGAAGACTAAGAGGCTCCTTGGAAGGCTCGGGATAAATGGCTTCAACGGACATATCCACATCAGGCAGAAAGATCCGATGATTGCAAGCAGATGGCTGATATGAGATAGCGGAGTGGAGTGTAATCAGCCGCATTATCCATGGAGCATGGAACTTCAAGCCAAAATGATCAGAGCCTGATGTAGCAAGTTGGCGGATGAAGAAGTCCTGTGCATTGAAGCATTTGCCATGAAGAATATAGAAGACCAAAGTCTTCATTGCACCTTCCAGCTTGGCATGTGGAGAATGTCCTTTGATAGGCCAGAGAGTTCGCCTTATGATGTGATAAATAGTCCTTGGCAGATACTCAAGGTCTTCAACAAGAAACTCCTTAGGATATGCAACATCTTGTGGCAATGGCTTCATCATACTGAGCATCTGACTCATGTTTGGTTCAGGCTTCTGAAAGATGCTCTCCATAGGTTCACTGTGAAGCTGACAGCCAGGTTTGTAGAGATCGCCAGGAGTGGGCAGACCAATGAGCTCAATGATATCAAAGGCTTTGGCTTCATGATGAACATTTCCTGTCATCCACTCCAGGACCCAAGTCTTCGGATCTCTGTTGTACCCATGGATGTGAAGTGTGGCATAGAATTGAAGCAACAACTCTTCACTCCAGTGCTCTTGGTCGGTGACAAACGGCAGCAATCCAACCTCTTTGAAGCAATCCAGAGCTTCTTCCAGACAGGGTAGACCAGCTATTGCTTCGATGTCAAGACGCTTATGTGGGAAGATGCGACCTTGATTGTACAGAATGCAGGAGTAATAGCTTCGCTGCGGATAGCTCCAGAACCGATCAGAAGATATTCTTTCCCTTGAGTAGGGGTTCTTGGAGCTATTGAAGAAAGTGTTGTCTGCTTTGAAGCTGTTGACATTGAAGGATCCAGGTGCTGATGCAGGACCTGGAAACCTGGACAGTCTTGGGATTGGCTTCTGTACCCGAGGCATGTGCTCAACATGATAGTCAAACTGAGGACCAGCAGCAGGCGCAGGAACAGAAGCAGTAGTATCATTGGCTTCGCTGACTTCTGGTGCGTGGGTTGGTGTAGGCTCCACATTGGCTTCAGCCATGACAGCGTCAGTGGCTTCATTGGTGTTGGTGGTGGCAGTCTCAAGATTCTCAACCTCCACTTGATGAGCTGGAGGGTCGGTCACAGTCACGTTCTCCTCGAGAACAGCTTCTTGGTGAGGCGGGGGTGTAGCAGCTCTTGGGGTTTCTTGTTCATCGGCTGATGCAGCCGGAATGTCTTCAGCAGCTTTAGCTTCAGACTCAGAGACTGGAGGCATTGGTCCTTTGTGAAGCCTGCGTAACGCTGGCGACACCTGCGGAGTTGGAGTTGGCTGGGCCTCAAAGTCATCTTCCTCTTGTGCTTGTGGGTGATCAGCCCATGATGCATCCTGAGCAATTGGCGTCAAAGGACGACCAATGCTGATGAGTTCGCTGTGCGTTAGCACAGGCGATGATACCTGTTGGTGCTCGATCTAAGGAAGAACTGCATCATCTTCAACATGGTCATGGTGACCAATATCTTTAGCAACAGTGGGATCAGCTGCTGGGAAGTCTTCAGCTTCACGAGCCTCTGTGAAAGCAGGCTCATGGACAGTCAGTTGGCGCTCTTGATGTTCAGTGGCTGGGCGAACCATGGAGATGGGTTCAACAATCAAGGGCTCTGTGGGAGCAGCCCGTTCCTTCTTGGTCTTCCGCTTCTTCTTGGAGGGAGCAATAGCAGAGGCTTCAGAATGTTTCCTCTTTCTGGCTTCAGCCTCAGCAGTCCTTGTCTTCTTCAGTTATGAAGCGGTTGACCTGGCCTTTGGCTTCGAGCCAGTCATGCTAGTTGGGAAGACAATGGGATCTGCTTCCTGCCTTGGTGCGTCGGGTTCGGCCATAGCGGGCTTCTTCTTCTTTTTTGCAGCCATCCTGGGGTCGATGCCAGGACGCCCAAGGGCCTTGCGCTTCTCAGCCTCATTGTAGGCTTGCACACACTTGTCAGCCAGGCTCTTCATGCGCTCACGAGAACCTTGACCTTCTTCATGCTTCTTGAGAAAGGCTTCTTTAAGCTCATGCAACATGATCTTGAAGTTCTTGACCTCTTACACGCTGAGCTTGGCCATATGCTTCTTGAACTGAGCTTTCTCAAAGTCAATCTTCTGCTTCAGTTCGACGATGCGCTGAGTTAGAGCTAGCTCTGAAGCAATGGCGCCATGGAAGGCGACACTAAGACCAATGGGAAGTTGCAGGTCTTCAAAGCTGAGGTTGGGCGTTTCAAACCACTCATCGATGAAGTCGTGGATGATTGCCACGTCAAAGAGAGGCAAATTGTTGAAGATTTCTGCTTCTTCTTTGCTCTTGATCAGTTGCTCAAGAGCGTCATCTGCCAGATCTTCATCACTGGACAGATCAATGGCATCGTTGCGCAGAATGGCAGCAGCAGTTAGTTCTTGGCTGGTGTGCGGCAGAGGCATCTTGACTTTCTGGGGCTTGGAGATGCGTGACAGATCTTCAGACTGCACACTTTCTTCAGGAGGTGCAGTAGCCAGTGGCTTCGCCCGTGAGATTTTTGGTGGAGCAGCTGATCTTGAAGCCTTAGCCTTCTTTGGCTTCTGCGGCTTTGGAGTAGGAGCTGGGGCTTCATCAGTGTCAGTATCATCATCAGAATGATCCACTTTGGCACCTTGAACTGAGATGTGAGTGATGAGGCCATCAAGGTTGTAGAAAGGACCGATGACATTGGGTTCTGCATCGCGTGTGCCATCAGCCCGGGGAGTAGAAGGACCAGGGTTGAAGTCTAGTCCCAATGACTTCTTGTTTTCCTTGGCCGATGCCTTTGCGTGCTGGAAGTTGCGCTTGAAGAGATTATCGTCACGACGCCATAGCAATGATGATGGGTCGGCATCTTTAGGCTGAGGTCCACGGACCATACACGGATAGAAACCCTGAGCAATAGCTTCAGCTCTGTTCTTGGGTGGAAGGCCTCGGAAGAGAACATCACCCCAAGGACTTTTGATAGCACTCTTCTCAGCATATTCCTTGGTCACGAATCTGTATTTATACCACTGTTCTGCCCAATATCTTCGAATCCACTGGATTCGAGTCTTGCGCTGATTATAATCCTCTTCAGGATCTGTCTTGTAAAGCTCTGAGAGGTCATCAAGCAAATCTCTTGATGTTCCCCCACGACGCTATCTGCCTCCCTTCCTTGCAGATTTCTCTGTAGCCATGAACTTTAAACTGAATGGCTTCAACACGTTCAAAGGCTTCTGAGGCTTTCGCTTGCTGGACAAACAGGAACTGGCTTCGGGAGAATTTATATGATGCTGTAAGAATTCTGCAAATGAATGCATACTATGAGAACCAAGGGATTCTCCCACAGACATGTACCTGTGACAGCATTAAGGTGCGAGGGAAGGGGAAGAGGTCATATGCATTCTCAGAAGATTTTGAAGATAAATCAGTTTAGAAGACATTGACCTCATCGTGCGAAGACATTCACTCATAGATAAGGAGTTGGTTCCAGATTTGTACGAATCCAGAGATCAGTAAAAGTGAGGAATCTAACTGCTTTGTGAAGCATAAGTGAACATACTAGGCATAATATGAGATGCAGTATGAAGTGGATCCAACATGTGTGAACAGAAACTACTTGTGGTAGAAACTGACGAATCTGTAGGATCAAAGGGGCCGTAAAAAGGAAGTTTTATTTACCACACGAAGAACTGCTAGACGGAGTGGAAGAGGAGGCCGAGCAGTTCGATCGTCCGTGCCCTAACTTGGCGACGGAGGACACCTACGGCGACGGCGGAGAGGACGATGTCCGCGGTCGGCGTGAAGACGGTGTCGGAGAGGTTGCGGCAGCTAAGCGCTTCGTCGCTGGCGTCGTCGAGAGCTAGCGGTGGTGCTAGGGTTCATGCGAGAGTGGAAGAAGAGATAATGACTGTGGTGCGGCGTGTATTTATAGGGACATGGGCGGCTCAGTGTTATTACACAGGTGCCCCTGGCGATTCACATCTGAGGAACACGTGGCCATTATGCAGCATATCGGGGGTTGTTCCACGTCCCACGCATGCCTGGATTGTCGGGTGGTTGTTCCCACTTCTCCGGGTTTCAGGTGAAGGAATGAGCATTGAAAACGGACTTAATGTTTGTCTCTGTATCTTCTGCTGACAAGGACGCAGAGAAGACATTCGACAGTTTCAGTAGAATGCATATGATTTGGAGAGATAGAGCTTGAGATAGAAAGCATAGAGAGGTTAGGGTCCGATCACATTCACTTAGTTCAAAAGATTCAACAAAAAGACATAGCTATAAGTGAATGCTGTAGAGGACAGAACACTAGTATATATATATAATCAATATAGTAAAGATAATCATGAAGACATGTTGAAATTGAAGCCAAACCAAATGTGAAGACATAGCAAATGTAACGCCGTGAGTGAAACACTTCAAACAGAACCTTTGGTGGTGGCGTTACCCACCGTATAGGAAGTATTAGACCCAGACACGGCGCACAATTATCGTGGCGCTCCGAAGTCAAATTCCACATTAATGTATTCACACTTAGAATGTATGTCTTCATTGATTGAAGATATACTTTACTTCGTGTGTTGCACATCTAAGTCATCAATATGCATAAGTGTTAGGATGTGTGCCTGATCACAGGACATTTGAGGATTCCAAGATATTTAGCTCACACCGTAACTTCCAAAATCTCTTCTCATCCGAAGGCTTGGTGAAGATATCTGCCAATTGTTCTTCAGTGTTGACATGTATGATATCAATGTCTTCCTTCACAACATGATCTCCGAAAGTGATGACGAATCTCAATGTGCTTTGTCTTCGAGTGCTGAACTGGGTTGTTGGCAATCTTGATGGCGCTTTCGTTGTCGCAGTACAGTGGTACTTGCTTCAGATGAATGCCATAGTCTTTGAGTGTTTGCTTCATCCACAGAAGCTGAGCGCAGCAAGATCCAGCAGCAATGTATTCAGATTCAGCAATGGAGAGAGATACACAGTTCTGCTTCTTTGAAGACCAACATACAAGTGATCGTCCCAGAAAATGACATGTGCCTGATGTAGACTTGCGATCAACCTTGTCACCAGCATAATCAGCATCCGAGAATCCAACCAGATCAAACTCTAAGCCCTTTGGATACCATAATCCTAGAGTTGGGGTGTGAGCCAAATATCAAAGAATTCGCTTCACAGCTAAGTGATGCGACTCCTTTGGTGCCGCTTGGAATCGAGCACACATGCAAACACTAAGCATAATATCTGGCCTAGATGCACATAGATAAAGTAAAGAACCAATCATGGAGCGGTATACCTTTTGATCGAACTCTTTACCATTGTCGTCGGGACCCAGATGATGTTTGGCTGGCATTGGCGTCGTGAAGCCTTTGCATTCTTGCATACCGAACTTCTTCAGGCAATCTTTGAGATACTTCTCTTGAGATATGAAGATGCCGTTGCGTTGCTGTCGTATTTGAAGACCGAGGAAGAACTTCAGCTCTCCCATCATGGACATCTGATATTGCTCTTGCATCATATATCCAAACTCTTCACTGTACTTCTGATTGGTGCAGCCGAAGATAATGTCATCCACATATATTTGGCACACAAACAGTTCACCATCATATGTCTTCGTGAAGAGAGTGGGGTCGAGGGAACTAGGTATGAAGCCTTTGCTCTTCAGGAAGTATTTGAGTGTGTCATACCAAGCCTGAGGGGCTTGTTTGAGGCCATACAGTGCCTTGTTGAGCTTGTATACCATGTCAGGATGTTTTGGATCTTCAAAGCCGGGCGGTTGTGCAACATACACTTCTTCTCCAATCTTGCCATTGAGAAAAGCGTTCTTCACATCCATTTGATATAGAAGTATGTTATGATGATTTGCATAGGCCAGCAGTATGCGTATGGCTTCAAGTCGAGCCACAGGAGCAAATGTTTCATCGAAGTCAATTCCTTCCACTTGAGTATATCCTTGACCAACGAGACGAGCTTTGTTTCTGATAACTTGACTATGCTCATCTTGCTTGTTGCGGTATATCCATTTGGTGCCTATTATATTGTGCTTCCGAGGATCAGGACGCTTAACCAGTTCCCATACATTATTCAGCTCAAACTATTGAAGCTCTTCTTGCATAGCTTGAATCCATTCAGGTTCCATGAAGGCTTCTTCAACTTTCTTGGGTTCTGTTATTGAGATGAATGCGAAGTGCCCACAGAAATTTGCTAGCTGTGTTGCCCTTGAACGAGTGAGCGGACCGGGTGCATTGATGCTATCAATTATTCTCTCAATCTGCACTTCATTGGCAACACGAGGATGTACAGGGCGAAGATTTTGCTCTTGTTGATCATTGTCATTGTTAGAGGAATTGTCTTCGGGCTGAGCATTGTCTTCAGGTTGATCAGGTGCGGAGATGATAACTTCTTCTTCAGGTTGAGCTTCAGAGGGTATGATTTCTCCAGTTCCCATTAGTTTGATTGATTCACTGGATGGAACTTCATCTAGCATATTTGGCAGGTGCTCTCTTTGTGAACCGTTAGTCTCATTGAACCGCACATCCACTGTTTCAACCACTTTATAATGAAAGAGATTGAAGACTCTGTAGGAGTGCGAATCCTTTCCATATCCAAGCATAAAACCCTCATGTGCTTTTGGTGCAAATTTTGAAGTGTGACGTGGATCCTTGATCCAGCACCTGGCGCCAAATACTCTGAAGTAACTGACATTTGGCTTCTTGCCAGTTAGGAGCTCATAAGATGTCTTGTTCTGAAGCTTGTGAAGATAAACACGATTGATTGTATGGCATGCAGTATCAATGGCTTCAGGCCAGAATTTTCTTGGAGTCTTGTATTCATCAAGCATCGTTTGGGCCATCTCAATGAGTGTTCTATTCTTGCGTTCGACGACGCCATTCTGCTGTGGCGTGTACGGGGCTGAGAATTCATGTGTGATTCCCAAAGTATCAAGATATGTATCAAGGCCAGTGTTCTTGAATTCAGTGCCATTGTCACTTCTGATGTGCTTTATCTTGGCACCATAGTTGTTCATTGCTTGATTTGCGAAGCGTTTGAAGACATCCTGCACTTCAGTCTTGTAGAGGATTATGTGCACCCAAGTATGTCTAAAATAATCATCAACAATGAAAAAGCCATAGAGACAAGCAGTAGTAGTAAGAGTTGAGTAATGAGTGGGACCGAAAAGATCCATGTGGAGCAGTTCGAAGGGTCGAGTTGTTGTCATGATTGTCTTCGAGGGATGTTTGTCCCTCGTCATCTTTCCAGCTTCACAGGCACCGCATAAGTGATCCTTCTTGAACTTGACGCCCTCGATGCCTATGACATGCTTCTTCTTTGCAAGGGTGTGGAGGTTCCTCATGCCAGCATGCCCTAGCCTCCGATGCCAGAGCCAGCATTCTGAAGCTTTTGCTAGAAGACATACGGCAAGCTGTGGTCCTGCTGAGAAATCTACCATGTACAAATCATCTTTCCGATACCCTTCAAACACTAGAGACTTGTTAGATTCCATTAGAACAAGGCAGCGATATTTTCCAAACATCACAATCATATTTAGATCGCAAAGCATTGAGACAAACATTAAGTTGAAGCCAAGGGATTCAATAAGCATGACTTTATCCATGTGTTGATCCTTTGAGATTGCAACTCTACCTAGACCCAATACCTTACTTTTACCAGTGTCAGAAAATGTGATGTGACTCTTGTCGGATGGACGTAAGGTTGAGTCCATAAGAAGGCTTCTTTTGCCAGTCATGTGATTGGTACATCCACTATCAATAATCCATTCTGAAGCAGCTGGTGTCGTACCCTACAGTGCAGTTAGGGGGATAGGCTTCACGAAGAGAATTGTGAAGCAAAAACATTTGACGAACCAGTGGGTTATGAAAGCTTAGATCGAGATTAGGATTGATAGGGAGAGTAGCAAGCGATTCAGGAACGAAGTACATAGTAAGACCATTCACGCATTTGATCTTGCGCCCTACAAGATGTTTAAGGTCCCCAGCAATAGCGTCAGACGATTTTGGTTTTCTGCTGGAGACCCTTCCCTACAAAAGAGAGTTAAGCTTTCTTAGCCACCCACATCTTCAAGGGTGGCTTAGAAGCGATAGGTCTAAGTGCAATATCAGAGAACTTTGGCTTTGGATCCCTAGCAAAAAGTCTTGCAGGCGGACAATAGTACTCATAAGAATAAGCAGAATAGTTCTTGGTCTTATGAACATAGCGGTTTGATGAACCGTGCTCATATTCATAGGCCTGAGTCTGGTTTCCCTGCAAAAAAATTGCATTAGTGCGACTCAAGTGAGTCCTCTGTCTGTATGAAGCCTTTGGACCGTATGAAGCATGTGGTCTGGGGTTTGTCTTCTTCACTTGTGGTGTCATGATGACATTCATAGGAAGATTCTCCAAACACTTTTTCGGCACCCAGATCTTCTTCATAGGCGGCCCATTCCTGCAGTTAGTACCAATATACCTGGCAAACACTTCACCATTCTGATTCTTAAACAGTTTATAGTTTGCATCAAAGGATTCATCAATGACAATGGGGTTAGCACACGTGAAGCCAGATAAAGTGGATGGATCTGCTGAAGGTTCCTTTGCAGCAACCCACGTGGTTTTGGGGTACTGCTCAGGTTTCCAGTAAGAGCCATCAGCATTCATTTTCCTTACGAACCCAACACCCTCTTTCCTCGGGTTTCAGTTCAGGATCTGCCTTTTGAGGACATCACATAGTATCTAATGCCCTTTAAGACTTTTGTACATCCCTGTTTCAAGCAATGTCTTCAACCTAGCATTCTCATCAGCAATAGCAGTGGTATCCTCAGCAGAGGGGTTAGTTCCCACATCAACAGTTGAAGATATTGCAACAGTAGCAGTAGTAGAACATTCAGCAACAGAGGTAGCATTATCATGCTCAATGCATTTAACACATGGCGGTTCAAATTTTTCCTGAGCTGGACTGATCTGTTCGGCACGAAGCGACTCGTTTTCTTTCTGAAGATCTTCATGAGCCGCTCTCAATTTCTCAAGATCCCGCTTCCTTTGAAGATAATCATAGGAAAGCCTTTCATGAGCTGTTGAGAGCGTTTCATGACGACTTTCAAGTTCCTCATACTTAACGTGAAGATTTTTTATGTCTTCAATTAAGGACTGAGATCGAGTCATTTCAGCGTCTAACAGATCATCGCTTTTGTCTAACAGTTTTTGTATGTGTTCCATGGTTTTCTGTTGTTCAGTTTCAATTTTAGCGAGTGTTTTGTAGCTGGGTTTGGAACCACAATCAGAGTCATCGTCACTAGATGTTTGATAGCGAGTAGTGCATGTGTTTACCTTGTCACCGCGTGCCATGAAGCAGTAGGTAGGAGTGGAGTAGTCTTTGTCATTTGCACAGGTGTCGGTGATGGAGTCATTGTCTTCAGTGTTGAAGATGGACTTGGCGACGTATGCTGTAGCCAGACTCGCAATGCCAGAATCGGACTCCTCCTCAGACTCCACCTCCGCCTCCTCAGAAGCGGACTCCTCCTCTGAATCCATTTCCTTGCCAACAAACGCACGTGCCTTGCCAGATGAGCTCTTCTTGTGTGATGAAGACTTTGAGGAGGACTTGGAAGAAGACTTTGAGTATTTCTTCTTCTTCTTGTCGTCAGAATCATACTCCTTGCTCTTCTTTTTCTTCTTGTTCTCAATGTCCCACTGCGGACACTCAGAGATGTAGTGGCCAGGTTTCTTGCACTTGTGACATGTTTTCTTCTTGTAGTCATGAGCAGAAGCTTCATCATTCCTTGAGCTTGATAGTGAAGATTTTCTGAAGCCTTTCTTCTTGGTGAATTTTTGGAACTTCTTCACTAACATTGCAAGTTCTCTTCCAATGTCTTCAGGATCATCATAACTGCAGTCAGATTCTTCTTCAGATGAGGAGACAGCTTTTGCCTTCAAGGCTCGAGTTCGCCCATAGTTTGGACCGTAGATATCTCTTTTCTCAGAAAGCTGAAACTCATGTGTGTTGAGCCTCTCAAGTATGTCAGACGGATCGAGAGTCTTGAAATCAGGACGTTCTTGAATCATCAGGGCTAGGGTGTCAAACGAACTGTCAAGTGATCTCAGCAGCGTCTTGACAATTTCATGTTTGGTGATCTCAGTGGCGCCGAGGGCTTGAAGCTCGTTTGTGATGTCAGTGAGTCGATCAAATATGAGCTGGACATTCTCATTGTCATTTCTCTTGAAGCGGTTGAAGAGGTTGCGAAGGACACTGATTCTTTGATCTCTCTGGGTTGAGATGCCTTCGTTGACCTTGGAGAGCAAGTCCCAGACTAGCTTATATGTTTCCAAAGTACTCACGCGGCCATACTGTCCTTTGGTCAGATGACCACAGATGATATTCTTGGCAGTAGAGTCCAGTTGAACGAACTTCTTGGCGTCAGCAGCAGTGACACCTTCTCCAGCCTTGGGAACGCCGTTCTTGACGACATACCATAGGTCGACATCAATGGCTTCAAGATGCATGCGCATCTTATTCTTCCAGTAGGGATATTCAGTTCCATCGAAGACGGGGCACGCAGCGGAGACTTTAATTATCCCTGCAGTCGACATAGCTAAAACTCCAGGTGGTTAAACCGAATCATACAGAACAAGGGAGTACCTTGTTCTGATACCAATTGAAAGTGCGTTATATCGACTAGAGGGGGGTGAATAGGCGATTTTTATGAAAGTCTTCAAAACGTGGAAGTTTCGAAGACAAACGATAGAAATAAACCTATTACCATGCAGCGGAAGGTAGACTACACTAGGCAAACCATAGTCAAGTATTCAATGAAGTGAAAGCACAATGACTAATAGCAGCAATGTAGTAAGGATCAGGTAGGAAGATATTATGAAGCCAAACAGAACACGCAGTCACTCAGTGAAGACAAAAGATAGTGCAATCATACAATGACTTCACGAGGACCAACAGTAAGTGAAGGGAAGGGAAGGATGAAACCAGTGACTCGTTGAAGACAATGATTTGTTGGACCAGTTCCAGTTGCTGTGACAACTGTACGTCTGGTTAGGGCGGCTAGGTATTTAAACCTGAGGACACACAGTCCCGGACACCCAGTCCTGAACACGCAGCCCAGGACACCTAGTCCTCACCGTATTCCCCTTGAGCTAAGGTCACACAGACCTCGCCCAATCACTCTGGTAAGTCTTCAAGGTAGACTCCCAAACCTTCACAGACTTTGTTCACCGGCGATCCACAATGTCTCTTGGATGCTCAGAACGCGACGCCTAACCGGCTGGAGGATTCACAGTCCTCAAGTGTAATAAGTCTTCAGATCACACAGACAAGAAGACTTAAGTGATTCCTAACACTCTTTGGCTCTGGGTGGTTAGGGCTTTATCCTCACAAGGAATTCTCTCTCAAAGGCTTCGAGGTGGGTTGCTCTCAAACGACAAAAGCCGTACTCTAACTCTGAGCAGCCAACCGTTTATGGTTGTAGGGGTGGGCTATTTATAGCCACTGGGCAACCCGACCTGATTTGTCCGAAATGACCCTGGGTCACTAAGGAACCGACACGTGTTCCAACGGTCAGATTTCAAACACACACAGCAACTTTACTTGGGCTATAAGCAAAGCTGACTTGTCCGACTCTGGACAAGATTCGCTCTCATAGTCTTCACTCGAAGACATAGGTTTTGGTTAAGCATCACTTCAGTCATTCTGACTGGTTCTCTTGGACCCCACTTAACAGTACGGTGGTTCCTATGACTCAACAAAGAAGAAAAAGAACTACGAAAGACCTAAGTCTTCGAGCTCCATAGGCTTCATGCGATGTATTCTCTTGTCATAGTCTTCAGTGTGAATATCTTCATATACCACCTTTGACATCAATGTCTTCATACATTTTTAGGGGTCATCTCTGGTAGGAAAACCGAATCAATGAGGGACTTCTACCTATGTTATCTTGTGATTCTCACAAACACATTAGTCCCTCAACTAGGTTTGTTGTCAATACTCCAAAACCAACTAGGGGTGGCACTAGATGCACTTACAGGAAATGTATCCATGGCACAGTAGTTTTAAGTCTGAACTTATGCCTGAATCCATCTATCTGCATTTATCTGAATGTTTCTATACTTTGGTTTGCTGAAATGTGATTTTTTGGTGACTCTAATTTTTGAAATACTTTGACCATCAACTACTCCACTGTTTGAGCACACAAGTTCCAAGTTGCTGGGTTTCAACAAAAATTGCAACACAACTACCACCATTTCTCATCACTCAATCTACCACTTCCCCACTGCCACACTCCACCGCACTTCCTCCACTCCAACATTTAAGTAGCCCAACAACTCACTCTATCTCTGCTCACTCTACCTCTCTCACTCCACCTACATCCATGGCTGGTTCTTCCTCTACGCCAGACCCATGGCTGAACCCCTTCCCCACCGGCAAGGGCTGGGTTGCCATGCTTTTTGGGTCGACTCGCGGCGACGAGGACCTCTTCCTCGACTACATGAAGATTGCCATGAGATACAGTAGTGCACAAGGGCTCGTGGATGCATCAGAAGAGGTAAGGAAGAAGGCGACGACTGAGGAGAAGCAGCGCATGGACCAACGCTATGCAACCCCAGGTAAGGGTATCATGCCCATCGACATGTTGATGTGGGCAATGAAGGAGGCGGACTCCGGCGATGCTGGGCAGAGGGAACGGTGGGCAGCCCACCGCTATATCCCTCCAACACAAGCTACAACTCCAACTACTATGGGCAACGACGATGAGGACCTGCAGATCATCGCCCCACCAGCACTACTGGCTCGCCGACGTCCTCCTCCCATCATCGTCATCGATGGAGACGAAGAGGAGGTGCCAGAGCTGCCACCTACCACTCAAGTAAAGCAAAAGGTGCGACGGTCAGGTCGCATAGCAGGGCAAGGGCCTAACAATCTGAAACTGTAAGTTTCAGATTTAGTTACAGCAGTTATTGCCAGATCTATGTTAGATTCAGTTCTGTCAGTTTATCAGGGTGTTTGCAATCTCAGTGAGATTCAGTTATGTCAGTTTAAGTGTCTTTGAACAATTTCAGTGTCCATGTCCTATCTATGTAAGACTAAATGCTATCTATGGGAGACTAAATGTCTTCCAGACTTCTCTGAATTTGTCTGAACCTGTGATGAAGCAATTTATGAAGTAAACAGATCTCAGCAAGAACTTATGATACAACACACACAAATAAACTACATCAGACTTAGATAATTTAGTTCTTAACTTAACTTAGCACCAGTTCTCAGCATCAGGATAATAGTTGGGCAGTACAGATCAGGGCAAACACCACCCCCGCACCAACCAAAATGATCTGAACCCATTACAGTTCTTAGGTAGATTAGGGCATATTTGCATCAAACTGATCATTCCTAGGCCAATTATATATATAGGCCTCATATATACTTACCATCCAGAGCTGCCACTTCACTCCTCCATCACAACTTTCTTTATCTTGTCCACCTTTTCCTTGCACCCATGACCAACCTTAAGGAGCTCAGCAATGAGATTCTCCAGCTTCTTCTTCTCTTCTTTAAGGAGATCTTTCTCCACCTCTAGCTCCTTCATGGTCTTCCTTGTGTTTTGGATTATATCAGCTTGACTCTGAAGGATGCACCTTTGTTCTTTCTTGAGCTTAAGCTTCTCCATTTGAAGCTCAATCTTTGCCTGCTCCTCAAGTTTCTTCTTCTTCTCCTTCAGTTCATTGATTGCCTGGCTTGTGCAATCCATGTCATAAGATTTGATTCCATCCTGATAATCAAACAACTTGGACACATCATACACCAACTGGCTATACTGATTGGCCAGAGAATCAAGCTCCTTCTGCAGTTTTGCAACCTCTATCCCATGAGCCTCATTATCCTGGGCTCTACCAAGGTTCTGCTCATGATACATATCCCAGAGTTTGCTTAAGCACCTTTGCAGAATTACAGGCCAGGGGGCATCTACCCACTCCAGAACACCACAGTTCACACCATCCTGAAAATCAATTTAAATTTACAGTGAGCAAGCAAATTCAGAATAACAAATCATAAACAATAATGATATAAGCTACACTAGCTAGTTATTTCTATACTAAAAATACAATACATCAATATGTTTCATATGTTTCCAGAGCTCTTTACTACAAGTATAGTATTCAGACATACCAATGTTTTCAGACTTAAGGAAATTTCAGAAGAACAGCAACTAAACAGTCTGTTTCCACTACATAGCAGAAATTCAAGCTACTCAAATCCACACCAACTTGGTCCATTACCTCAGTAGCACATCCTATGAATCTCCTGCCAGTGTCAGTGCCTTCAAATGCCACAAACTTGCCCGCCCTCTGCCTGTGCAGGATGCACCTTCTGTCAGATTCAGTCACAAGCCCACAGAAACTAGGGTCTATCACAGTGTCAGGAGTTTGATGCAAAAACAAAACCATATCTATATCAAGAACAACTCACATATATCAACTTAAATGGAAAAATCTCAAATATCTTCAAACCCTAACCCTAACCCTAGAACAGAACAGATAGGAGAGGGAGAGGATAGCCTGAGCTGACTTACAAAGTACTCCATCTGCATGCTGCTGAACTCGCTCATGTACTCGTCATCGTCGTCCGACGTCTCGTTGCTGTTCGGCCACTACGGCATGGTCGCGGCGTCGCCAGAGCGCAAGAAGAAGAAACAGAAGCAGAGAAGAGCAGAGAGGAGTGGAGTGAGCTCGGGGAGAGTGAGAGAGCTGGTGGGGACGAGCGGCCCGGCCGGCCAGGTTATGACCTGGTCCGACCAGGTGCAGCCGACGAGCGGCTCTAACGGCCCTGCGCGCGCCGTTAGCCGTTAGGCGGGCCGCCCGCCTGGCAAGTGGGCCACTATCGTCAGAATCGCTGTTAAAACGGTCAAAACGACCATTAAGTCAACCTAGTAGTTTTTAGTCACGTTTTTAAAAAAAATTGGTAGTTTTTGACCACTTTTAAAAAAAGTGATAGTTCTGTGGGACACGAACCCCTAAAGTGATAGTTTTTTGTCAATCACTTTCAGAAACAACAAGCACGTACGTACAACCAAAACAAACAACACAAAATGATCGATACATAGTCAACAGACAAATTCTTTGAGCGAGCTAACCCATATGCTGTCGTTGAATTTTCTTAACGGCAGGTTGTGGTCAGAGAAGTGCAGCTTGCTGCCGCAGCATTTTGATACTCTACTCCTACCCGATGAGCGCAGAGTTCCTACTGGACGGGCGTCGGAATTCTGTTTGCGAAAGCTGGTCTTCGGTCGTGGACTCGTTCTGCTGCACATGCACGAGTAAACAATGCAATAAGATGCGTGTTGCTACACGTACCTAGTACTGTAGTGGTAGTAGTCTGATGATGTACCCCATGCCTTTTCTTGAGGGGACATGCGCATGTGCAGCATTTTGGTGTGCCAAACCTCCGGCGATTGCGGTGCGGTCTGATACTCGGATCCAAAGTCGTTAATATTTGCTTGCAGCAACCAGCATTGAAATTCTTTTGACTAGAGTCTATCTATCTACTCTCTGCAGTAGGAGTACTTCTAAATCCGTAAGCGTAAAGCACCAGAACCAACAAGGCGTCCATATGTGCAGACAGTAGCATCTACTCTCTCCGTTTTTAAATATTTGTCTTTTTAGAGATTTTAACAAATGACTACATACGGAGTAAAATGAGTAAATTTACACTCTAAAATATGTCTATATACATCCGTATGTGGTAACCATTTAAAACTTCTAGAAAGACAAATATTTAGAAATGGAGGGAGTAAGAATTAGGCAGCATTAGAAATCTTCTCCATCGATCGATCCTTTTAGATCTTCTTTCTGGAGCTAATAAAAGGTACAACTGTGAACACGGAACACTCAAATCAAAATGTTAAGGCTCAAGCTAATTAACTAAGTGGGTGTATGATTGGTGCATGCTGTGTGAACTAGGCCCAAAAGGTATTATACTCCACTTTGACTAAACAGAATACTGTTAGGCGCAGAGTAGTACTAGGAATAACGAATACTCATGTCTGATCCCGGGCTCATCTGCTCATGGTGAACAATAAAATACTATGTGATCTGCGGATAGATATAATTCAAGATCTTTTTTCACATGTATGCTATAGAAGAGTCTTGCTATGCACACAACGAAACTTGGACAATGCACAGACGATGGATTAAATCTTGCCAGACACACGTTGATTCACAAGGGGGATTTACGTGTCGTGCATAGATCAGCCACTTGTATCGTGCATGGAGCAATTTCAACTATAGAATTTGCTGATGCACGCACGTACGTATTTATATGCTGCCTTGAGGAGAGAATTCACGTTGAATTGTCCATGATAGCTATAGATAGATATAAGAATGTTTTGACCATGACCAAGCAGCATGCATGTCTCCAGTTTCTAACGATGAGCATGTGCTAAATAGTACCACCGGAGACCCGGTCCGTCTATATGTCCTCGAAACTTGAAAAAAAAAAACTATGAGAAAAAGCAGCAGGATGGTCGGATCATCATCTCGTTCACGATCATGTACCGGTAGGCAGTCGCTACATACCGATCAGACGTGGACTAACCTTGACATTCGTTGGGTAGTGAAACGGTGATACAAAAATTAATTAAGAAAATCATAAGCGTGCTAATGTACTCTTCCTGTGCCAAAGTGTCGCCTCAAAGTCCATGTAAGCGTTACAAAAAAATGATCTAAATTTGACTCAGAGATGCTAAGCAGAGTAGCTAGCAAACACAGAGTCGGTAGCGGAAGGCAGTCGGTAGTTTTCAGTAGCACAGGAAAGCAACATGAGGAGACGGAGTCATGCATGCAAGCATGATTGCCATTGCCATGATTCTTTACTTAACCGTCTCGATTGCACAGTGTCGGCAAGCAGCTTTTCCACACCAAAAAACGTTCATTTTTCACGAGCTACGACGTTACGTATACTCAACCAGCTACACGGCCGGATCGATGTAGCACCTGCAGGTGTGAAACGCGTTGTTCCAATGCGCGCGCCCGTTTGGATCAACTCTCAAAGTCCACCGGAGTTGGTGAAGACGATGATGCAATCTAATAATATGTGATGGCAGACTGGTACTCCTAGCTAGTATAATCATGGCCGGCGGCGTGAGCTAGGCTTTCCCTCCTATAAATACCGGCCGCCCCGCGTCCCTCCACCATCCAGCAAACAAGCTCTCAAGGCAATATCTAGCTAGCTACTCCTAGATAGCACACTTGATTCGATCGATCGTCAGCAACGTAAACCCATAGATATCGACCATGGCGGCGCGCGCCATTGTCGTCCTGGTCTCGCTCATCCTCGCGGTGGTCGCCGGCGGCGCGTCGGCGCAGCTGTCGTCGGGCTTCTACTCCCGCTCGTGCCCGGGCATGCTCAAAGCCGTGCGCTCGGCGCTGCGGCCGGCGATCGTCAGGGAGCGGCGCGTGGGCGCCTCCATCGTCCGCCTCTTCTTCCACGACTGCTTCGTCCAGGGCTGCGACGCCTCGCTGCTGCTGGACGACGCGTCGGGCCTGCGCGGCGAGAAGAATGCCAAGCCCAACAAGAACTCAGTCAGGGGGTTTGAGGTCATCGACGCCATCAAGGCGGCCGTCGAGAAGGAGTGTCCCGGCGTCGTCTCCTGCGCCGACATCCTCGCCATCGCCGCCGAGGAGAGCGTCGTCTTGGTAAGTATCTATGCATATAATTAAAGGCGTGCTTAGCTATAGCTTGTACGTATTCTTCACCAAAGTCTAACACTACTGTGACATGCGTTGTGTACGTGTAGCTGGGTGGCCCGAGCTGGGAGGTGAAGATGGGGCGGAGGGACTCAACGACGGCGAGCTTCAGCGGCGCCGAGAACAACATCCCGCCGCCTACGTCGGGGCTCGCAAACCTTACGTCGCTCTTCGCCGCTCAGGGGCTCTCCCAGAAAGACATGGTCGCGCTCTCAGGTAGTACTACACATGTAGCACATGCAAATGCACGTTAACCGCCAAATAAACAACTAAATATCTTGCATATTGACCTCTTTTTACTGGGATTTTCAGAAGAAGAAAAAATACAACATAACATCGATATATTTCTGTTCCCACTCCATCATTGAACTTGAAATACTGTTGCAGTCTTAATAACAAACAAAAGTAGTGATCACGTAACATATATTTTCCTTTCCTGGAGCAAGGTAAAAAAAAATTGACTACTTCTCGACACTGTTAATTTCTCAAGGTAGCTTTGGTAGCTGCAAAACAGCTGGGATCAAGCAACGGAACTGATAGCCACGTTTTGACTCGAAAGCTAAAAACTTCTACTACATAAGACCTTTTCTCAGGATTAACAAAATATACTCCTTCCGTTCCTAAATATTTGTCTTTTTAGAGGTTTTAAATGGTGACTACATACGGAGCAAAATGAGTGAATCTACACTCTAAAATATATCTATATACATCCGTATGTGGTGACCATTTGAAATCTCTAAAAAGACAAATATTTAAAAACAGTGGGAGTAATTAACAAGAGGTGAATTAGAAAGTTGGCAACTAATTACCATTAACCTGAGCCTCTGGAAATTTGCTCTGTAAGACTACTATACAACAACAACAGCAAAAATTGATCTGTTCCGTGATCACATAAAATACGTAGAAGCGCCAATTACAAAAATTGGTGAATGATTGTTACCGATGGAAAGAAAAAGAGTAACCATTTAACGGTAACCTGACCCATCACTTGTTCCAGGAGCCCACACGGTCGGCCAAGCACGCTGCACATTCTTCCGGGACCACATCTACAACGACACAAACATCGACTCCGGCTTCGCCAGGAGCCGCCAGTCAGGCTGCCCTCGTACCGCCGGCTCCGGCGACAACAACCTGGCGCCATTGGACCTGCAGACCCCGAGCACCTTCGAGAACGACTACTACAAGAACCTCGTCCAAAAGAGGGGCATCCTGCACTCGGACCAGGAGCTCTTCAACGGCGGCGCCGCCGACGCGCTGGTCCAGCAGTACATCGGCAGCCAGAGCGCCTTTTTCAAGGACTTCGTGATGGGGATGATCAAGATGGGGGACATCATGCCGCTGACGGGGTCCAGCGGACAGATCAGGAAGAACTGCAGGAGGATCAACTAAGAAAAGATCCTCCACTTTCTGCGCAGACAGTTGTGAAATCCCTAGAAATGCAGCACAATCCGTAGCAATCCAGGATATGTTTGGTCGCGCCCATGCTTGCAAGCAGCTTGTGGTTTCCTCTCGTTCGACTCTGTTTATGCAATTGTGAAATCAATGTACGTTGTGCCTGGTGGATTAATAAAAAGGTCTACCCCGTCTCTATGGTCGGAAATTATTTGTGAAAACTGAAAAGCCTACAGCACGACGACATGATGACCTTATTTTTCGCAACTGAAGAGCCATATAGGCCATGAAGAAGCTGTGACCCTGTGGAACAACAACTACTTTATCATTGTGTGCAGAAGATCATAGAATAAATGGAGGAGGCTAGCAGCAAAGAGTAACTGACCTAGGATGCTGCGTATCATAGTTTGGCCGCCAGGACACACTATTCTTAGGCGTGCCCTTGTAGCTCAAGTTACTATTACCTTAGCACGTTTGCGAAAATAACCAAATTGGCTTGCAAATGGTGGTTCGAATTTTCGCAACCGAAGAACCAGATTGGCCATAAATAGCTGCCCCAATAATTGACTTGCCGCATCTATGCAAATCAATCAGAACAGAACACAAAAGGGCACAATCTGAGAGCATCAAAATCTTTTGCCAGCTGGAACAAATATCCCAGGTAATATCTAGAGGAAATTATCAAGACAGTAAACAAAACATGGATTATCTCAGCTGTTACTACTATCCCCACCCCCAACATCAAGCCTCATATGAATAGCAGCAATGTTGTGCAATATAATTCTCATCAGATCAAATCTACCTAATTAAATCAAATTTAACACAAGCACAATAGGTTCTCCGCAATTGCCAACTGAAAAAAACAGCATTTCCAACAGAATGGCAGTCATTTGCATCAACGAAGACGGTAACAAATCATGTTCGCAGAAACAAGAGTCCGTGCAGATCATACAAAAAAACTCTGAAAATAGTGCATGTCCAAACTGCGACTACAGAACACAACAACTTCCAGAGCTAGTAAAGATAAAGTAAACATGCACCTTTCACTTCAGAAGTTCACGAAAGGGTCGCCAACAGAACTGGCCGATGCTCTCTTGAAGTTCCCCATGCCACCATCTTCAGGATCAGAACACCCAGTGACCATGATTTTGGAACCTGCACTGGCCCGTTTCATGGACCGCAGAGGATTCACTTTGGAATGCATATCCTCCATGGAAGTGAACCATGCATTGGTCAACACTATCACCACATGCTTCAGCACCAGCGCACTCTCAAAGAAAAACTTGAGAAAAGCAAGCTCACTCCGATCCCCTCGGTAATCATGGAAAACCAGCAGCTTGATGCGCGAGCTGATGCATTCTATGGTACCAGACTCATTCCAGAACTTGAGGTTGTGCTTGCCAGAGGGTTGACCAGTTTTTCCAGACTGAATTTTTTTTTAAGTTAGTGCACATGAAGTTCATCAGATGTTGATGGATCATGATGCAACATCAGCAATTCACAGTATGATGCTAGTACATTATGGTGCAAATGAATGCCAAAAGAAGCATCAGGGGCTTCACCATGATGTGGAGCGTCTCAACATTGGGAAAGCATCTGAGGACAGTCGGGATCATCTTGACATCATTGCGGACTCCACAACGCACCTCCAAAGCCAGGACCCTCACACTTGGTACCATGGTGCTTGGGCTCACCTTTGTCCCAGCCTGCCATTGAAATCTCAATGCACTCAATTAAGAGAAGAAAGATCACACATGTACATTGATCATTTTGGTATGATGTACTCCAATGGAACAAATGGAAAAAATGTGGCACCTTGATGACGGTGTTGCCGAACTCTAGGTCATGACTTCCTGAATCCAAGTATCCCAACGAGTGCAACTTGGGGGCATAACTGATCTTCACCTTGGTGCAAACCCCGCCGCCGCTCCAACATCCTGTTAGGATGAGTCTCTCAAGGCGCGGGGCGTCCACCACAGCGATTTCTTCAAAGGAGGACATGAGAATCTTCATGCACCGGAGGCTTTGGCTGACAAGGCGAAGACTAACCTTGAAAAGATTCCCATGGATATAAAGTGTCTCCAGCATAGGGCTCCTGTCGAGAATGAAGTCCAGATCCTTGCTCTCCATGACGAGGCTGCAGAGCCCGAGCTCAAGGAGGTTAGGTAAACAGGTGGCGCTTGGGATGCCGGCCGTGTCGGGGAACTTCCAGAGGCCGAGGTAGAGGCGGGTGAGGGTGGTCATGCCTAAGAAGGTGGAGGGAAGAACGAGGTCGAGCGGCCAAGGGCGGTTGACGAGGACAAGTTCCTGGATCCCCTTGTTGGCGAGGATGCGGAAGGGTCCCGGGTGCGCGGCGAGGATGCGGGACACGATGGAGGTGATGCGCCGCGCATCACTACGCGCGGCCGCGGTGCTTGCGGCTGCGGTTGCTGCGGCTGCGGGGAGGATGTGAGAATCGACGAGGACGAGCGGGGCAGAGCGCCAGACCCCGCGCCAGTGCCGGGAGAGCGTCGCGGTGCGCACGCCTTCCTTGACTGGGAAGCGAGAGACGATGTTGCGGAGGAGCAGGTCGGGAAGGCGGCTGACGCCGTCGACGGAGTGGTGGGGGAGGAGAGCGCAGAGGCGAGCGTCGACGGAGACGGGCGGGTCCGAGAGGGCGTAGTGGGTGTAGGAGAGCACGCAGGCGAAGAGGGCCTCCATCTCGTCCGGGTCCTGGCCGTCGAGCCGGAACATCGCCGCCGTCGCCGGATCCATGGGAACGGGCGGCACTCGGGTGTCCATGGCCGTCGCCGAAAGCGCCGCGGTGGGGACGAGGGTTTTGGGCGGCGCGTGTCCTCTGTGGAGTGGAGCGGAGTGGAGCAGGAGCGGCGGAAGAGAAGGGAAATTGCTACTCATCCTTGGGGAAGGCCCAAATGTCCAGAGACCCTATCAAAGCCCACTAGTCAGTGACTCCTTTTGCCTAAAAAAACTAGTCAGTGACTTGGGTGTATAGTGTATAATTATTTTTTGAAAAGAGAGAATGATGATATACACATTCACGAAAGTGTTGTTCTAATCCCGAGGCTCATGTAAGCTTGGTGAACAGTAAAATAAAAATAATCTGAATTCCTTTCATGTGGAACATTGACAAAAAAATGGATAGCTTGCAAAATTTCATCATAAAATGACATTTATGGAAAATGTTGCAAAAAACAAAATTAATGCTTTAAAATGTGTTGATATTGTTTGTCGGCGTTCTGGGAACGGGGGTCCCCAGACTTGCCTGCCTGCGGCCTGCGGCGTGGCTCAAAGGGGGCCCAGCGCGGCCCATCTTCATCAACACAGACCCAAGACCCGGGCCAAGCCTCGCGGGGCGGACGACACGGAGCTTTCTCAGGCACGGCTCGCGAGGAGGCAGAGAGATCAAGGCGGGGTACCTCACGAGGTGCCCGTGACGCAAGCCATGACGACCAAAGGCGCCAGGCGGGCGCCAGCCGCGCAGTGTCCTCCTTTCCTCTTTGGTGCAAAGGGAGCAAGCGCAGGCGAGAGCATCAAGCAAAGGCACCCGTTTCGGTGCAACGAGACCAAGACCAGTCCAACGGCAGGGAGGAAGTCATTGTGGAGCCCAAGCCAGCGTCACCACCAGAGCCTCTGGCGGGCGAGGACCAACTTTAGTCAGGATAAGTCTACCAGATGTTCCCCTTCAAAATGGCCAATTGTTGGCGCCCTTCCCGCTCAATATTTGGGAAGAGGCCCAGGGCCTTTGCCTATAAATAGGACTAGCCACCCACAGGGTAGGGGGGATCATAATCAAGAGATCGGAGGGAGATCGGATCGAAATCAGAGAGAGAATCGAGAAGAGAGAGGGGGGGTGACTAAACTCCTCCTAGCAGTTCATCCCCCCAGCCAAGAACAGACCCTCACGAGGCTGTTCTTCCTTGTATTGCTCATCATCATCAGCCCAATAGGCAATCCACCACACCACACACTGGAGTAGGGTATTACACCATAACGGTGGCCCAAACCAGTATAAACCCTGTGTCTCTTGTGCTGTTCTTTCCATAGCTTAGATCTTAGCGAGGCGGAGGGGTGCAGGTAGGTAGAAGGCGAAATCTCCGCGCGCACCCCAGTGTTCGAACCTTAAGGGTCTGCCGGAACCCGAAATCCGACATTTGACGCGCCAGGTAGGGGTGCACCGAGGTTTTCCCTTCCGCCACCACCACGACCTGCCTCGCGATGAGTAGCGCATCGCCCGCTCTGGCCGCCGGCGCCAGCACGGGGGCCAGGGGGCTCCGAGCCCTGGCCCCAGCCCTGCAACGGGTACGGTGACCGGACAAGTTCAAGCCAACGACGCCGCCGCGCTACGGTGGCGCAACTGATCCGCTGGCCTTCTTGCTGGCGTACGAGGAGGTCATCCTCGAAGCTGGAGGTGACGATAGGGTCATGGCCAACTGGCTCCCCATGGCCCTCACCGGCGCTCCACGCGCATGGCTGCTCCACCTGCCAGCAGTCTCCGTGGCCTCTTGGGAAGAGCTCCGCGGCCTCTTTCCCGCCCACCACGCTACACCAACACCCCCGGTCATCGCGGCCCTCCTGGGCGGCTCGCAGGCGCCGCCTACAAGTCACCACGTCAAGCCGTTCATCCGCCGGGTCAGCGCCGCTTCCACGTGGCAGGGGGCTCTCCTGGACCGGGCAGCGCCCAAGGCCGGCCTGGCCTTCAGCTCGGAGGACCACCCCTCCAACTCGGCCTGCTCGGGTGCGCTCCCCATGCTGTGCACCCCCATCATCTGCCAGGTGGCCATCACCAGAACTCTCATCGATGGCGGTGCGGGCCTCAGCGTGCTCTCGTTTGAGGCCTTCAACCTCCTCTGCATACCCCTGGAACGGCTGCAACCCAGCCGGCCCTTCTCAGGCGTTGGGGGCGGATCATCCAGCTCCTTGGGACAGATCCGGTTCCCAGTAACCTTCGGCACCTACAACAACTTCCGCACGGAGCTGGTCGACTTCGACATCGCCCCCATCGGCCTCCCCAACAACGCCATCCTCGGCTACCCAGCGCTGGCCCAGTTCATGGCCGCGACACACCCGGCGTACAACCTCATGAAGATATCCGGGAGCAGCTGTGTCCTCACCGTGCACGGGGACACCGGAGACGCGCTACGAGTGCTCAAGCTCGCCTTCAAGGCGGCGGCGTCGGCACAGCCCGCCGACTCGGAGACCCCCGAGCCCAAGGGGGCTGCACCCGCCAAGAAGAAACAGTTGTTCACCCAAGACAAGGCAGAAACCAAGCAGATACCCGTCGATGAGGATGGGTCCGCCAAGGCCACTTTCACCATAGGCGCCAACCTCGAGCCCGAGCAGGAGGAGGCCCTGGTCAGGTTCCTGCGCGCAAACAAGAAGGTATTCGCTTGGGAGCCTGGCCAGTTGGCAGGGATCCCTAGGAGCGTAATTGAGCATCACCTCAACGTGTGCCCCAATGTGCGCCCTGTGAAGCAGAAGGCAAGGCGGCAGTCCATAGAAAAGCAGGCCTTCATCGTCCAAGAGACCCGCAAACTAGAAGCCGCTGCGGTCATTCGCGAGGTCCGATACCCGGATTGGTTGGCCAACCCTGTCGTTGTGCCAAAGAAGGGAGGGAAGGAGCGCATGTGTGTCGACTTCACCAACCTCAACAAGGCATGCCCGCAAGATCCGTTCCCGCTCCCCCGCATCGACCAGATTGTCGATTCCACCGCAGAATGCAACCTGCTATGCTTCTTGGATGCCTTCTCTGGATATCACCAGATCAAGATGGCGGTAGAAGACATCGAAAAGACAGCCTTCCTAACCCCATGTGGGGTGTACTGCTACACATGCATGCCATTCGGGCTGCGTAATGCAGGGGCGACCTTTCAGCGGCTGATGCACATCACCTTGGGCCCGCAGCTCGGGAAGAATGTTGAGGCTTACGTCGATGACATTGTGGTGAAGTCTCGGGAGGCCAGGACCCTGATACAAGACCTGGAGGAAACCTTCGCGAGCCTCAATACAGTGAACCTGCGGCTCAACCCAGAGAAGTGTGTGTTCGGAGTCCCCTCGGGCAAGCTCTTGGGTTTCCTCGTGTCCCACCGAGGCATCGAGGCTAACCCGGAAAAGGTCAAGGCGGTCGAGGACATGAGCCCGCCAAAGACCCTCAGAGAAATGCAGAAGCTCACTGAGCGCGTGACCGCACTAGGGCGCTTCATCTCCAAGTTGGGGGAGCGAGCGCTGCCCTTCTTCCAGCTAATGAAGAAAAAGGGGCCCTTTGAATGGACTGAAGAGGCCGACAAGGCATTCCAGGATCTCAAGAGATACCTGACCAGCCCTCCGGTCATGGTGGCTCCGCGCCCTCAAGAGCCCCTGGTGCTTTACCTCACCGCCACTCCCTACTCCGCCAGCACAGCCTTGGTGGCGGTTAGGGGGGAGCGTCGAATCAAAACCACAGCAGCAGCCCGGGACAATGCAAAACAGGAACAAGGAAGGCCCACAGAAACCGCCACCGCGGCTGAGGAGGATCAGCCGCCGCAGAGGAGTGCACCGGAGGCGGAAGAGGCCCCTCTCCCAGATGGCCAGCCTCGGGAGGCCTCATCACCTCAGGAGGCGCCATGGTCTCCGGAGGGCGCCACCAGCACTGACGCACCCAACCTCGTTGAGCACCCAGTGTACTTCGTCAGCACGGTGTTGCGGGACGCGAGGGCATGGTACCCCATGCCTCAGAAGCTCCTCCTCGCGCTACCGGTGGCCTCGCGCAAGCTGCGGCACTATTTTCAGGGTCACCCCATCAAGGTCGTCTCGTCATACCCCCTGGAGAGAGTGCTCAGGAGCCCTAACTCAGCTGGAAGGGGCGCAGAGTGGAACATAGAACTGCAAGCGTTTCAGCTCGAATTCAGCACGACCAGGGTCATCAAGGGAGCAGCATTAGCGGATTTTGTGGCAGAATGGACGGAGGCACCAGGCCTCAAGGACGACGAGGGTCGGTCCCTCTCCCCGGGAAGCGAGGCGCCAGAAGGCTGGGTCATGTACTTCGATGAGGCGTTCTCCAGGCATTGCGCTGGGGCTAGGGCGGTGCTTATATCGCCCACTTAGGACAAGCTCTACTACGCTGTACAGCTCTGTTTCCAGCAAGGTGAAAAGGTCTCCAACAACATAGCGGAGTATGAAGGTTTAATAGCGGGCTTGAAGGCCGTAGCTGCCCTGGGGGTGAAACGCCTCACCATCAAGGGCGATTCGCAGCTCCTTGTCAATTTCTCCAACAAGGTGTATGAGCCGAAAGATGAGCACATGGAAGCCTACCTTGCGGAGGTCTGCAGGATGAAGAAGCAGTTCTGGGGGTTGGAGTTGCAGCATGTGCCCCGTGGCACCAATCAGGAGGCCGACGACATCGCCAAACGGGCATCCAGGCGGTTACCTCAGGAGCTTGGCATCTTCGAGGAGCGGCTCTTCAAGCCCTCAGCCCTGCCGTCATTGTCAAACACGGCTCAGCCTCGGGAGGAGCTCCCCCAGCCACCTGCCTCAGGAGCCCCGGTCTATGGCCCGGCCTCAGGAGCACGCCTGCTCCTGACGATGGAACCTCAGGAGGGGTGCTGGATCACAGAGCTTCGGAGCTACTTAACACAAGGGACCCTGCCGGAGAAGGAGGAGGAAGCGGAGTGTGTGGCATGGCAGGCCACGGCATACTGCATCAAGCATGGAGAGCTCTATCGGAAGCGACCAAACGATGTATCCCTGCGCTGCATCTTCAGGGAGCAAGGAAAGGAACTGCTGGAAGATATACACGGCGGAGACTGTGGACATCATTCATCATCACGGACCCTCATCGGCAAGGTGTTCCGCAGTGGGTTTTATTGTCCCACCGCACTCAATGACGCCGTCAAACTGGTGAAAGCTTGTGAGGCCTGCCAGTTCCACGCCAAGCAGATCCATCAGCCGGCAGGAGGCCTGCAGACTATACCCCTTTCATGGCCATTCGCAGTCTGGGGGCTGGACATCCTGGGCCCGTTTCCTCGGGCGCCAGGGGGCTACCGCTACCTCTACGTCGCCGTGGACAAGTTCACCAAGTGGGCTGAAGTAGAGGCCGTCCGCACCATCCCCGCGGGTTCTGCGGTCAAGTTCATCGGGAGCATCGTGAGCCGGTTCAGGGTGCCGAACTGCATCATCACAGACAACGGTTCGCAGTTCACTAGTAACCTCTTCAAAACATACTGTGCTAACCTTGGAACGCGGATATGCTACGCTTCGGTGGCGCACCCCCGAAGCAACGGCCAGGCCGAACGAGCCAACGCAGAGGTCCTGAGGGGCCTCAAGACCAGGACGTTCAAGAAGAAGTTGGAGGCCTGCGGCAGAGGTTGGTACGACGAGCTTCAGTCCGTGTTGTGGTCTATCCGCACAACCGCGACCAAGCCGGCTGGAGAGACCCTGTTCTTTCTGGTCTACGGAGCCGAAGCGGCCCCCCCTCACGAGGTCAGACGTCGCTCCGCGCGGGTCCTGGCGTTCGACGAGGCGCAGCAGGACGCCATGCGGGGGATGGACCTCGTGCTGGGGGAGGAACGTCGCCGAGAAGCCGCGCTGCTAGCGGCGAGGTACCAACAAGCGCTGCGACGATATCACTGCCGCAACATCCGCCCCAGACCTCTCGAGGTAGGAGACCTCGTGTTCAGGCGGGTTCTCTCCAGGGAGGGACTGCACAAGCTCTCTCCCATGTGGGAGGGCCCGTTCAAGGTTATTCATGTTTCCAGGCCCGGCTCCGCGCGCTTGGAGACTCAGGAGGGGGTGCCGGTCCAGAACACATGGAACATTCAGCACCTCCGGAGGTTCTACCCCTAAAAAGGCCCAGAGCCTGTGAAGAAGGCGAATGCCTGTGAAGCTGTCGCGTTTTGGAAAAGGCCCAGAGCCTGTGAAGAAGGCGAATGCCTGTGAAGCTGTCGCGTTTTGGAAAAGGTCCAGAGCCTGTGAAGAAGGCGAATGCCTGTGAAGCTGTCGCGTTTTGGAAAAGGCCCAGAGCCTGTGAAGAAGGTGAATGCCTGTGAAGCTGTCGCATTTTGGAAAAGGGCCAGAGCCTGTGAAGAAGGCGAATGTCTGTGAAGCTGTCGCATTTTGGAAAAGGCCCAGACCCTGTGAAGAAGGCGAATGCCTGTGAAGCTGTCGCGTTTTGGAAAAGGCCCAGAGCCTGTGAAGAAGGCGAATGCCTGTGAAGCTGTCGCGTTTTGGAAAAGGCCCAGAGCCTGTGAAGAAGGCGAATGCCTGTGAAGCTGTCGCGTTTTGGAAAAGGCCCGGAGCCTGTGAAAAGGGTAAATGCCCGTGAAGCCTGCTTCCCCCAAGAAAGGCCCGGAGCCTGTGAAGAAGGCCAACGCCTGTGAAGCTCGCCGCCCGTGACACTCTCACGTAACAATGAGTTGGAGCTGTACACGCCCCGGAGTCTCAGGAGCGCCGACCTCAGGCCCTGGGGCTCCCTCCCACGCCCAATGGCAGCACTTAGCTCCGCGCTGGTGAGAAGATGTCGAAGACTAGATTAGGTGCCGGACGCGGCTTTTTCATTTGCTTTCCGCAGTTGACTTGTTCATTCTCATTCAAAGTTTTATTGAAGCTGTTGCCGTCTTTGGCTTGTGGTTCTTCGACTTTTCGCTCTCCAGCCTCGATTTCTCTTATGCAAGGCCTCGCGAGGGGGGCAGCCGAGTGCCCTCGCGAGTGTTCCTGTCCTAGTCGTTCAAGGGTTTCGCGACCTGGGTCTATTACAGGAGCACCCCTCCAGTCCGTGCCCCACGGGCACCGCGACACGAACACAGGGCCTGGGTCGGTCGCCCCCCCACGGCTGGGGCCGGGAACTATCCACGCGCGGGCACGTAGCCGGAAGGCACGATAACGAAAGCAAAGCGATGATTAATAGCAATAACCCAAACACGCCCCCGCGGGGCTCCACGCTACTGTCTTTTTACGCAGGAGAAAGGAAAAGAAAGAACAAATCAGGCGCAGCTCGCCTCACATCGGCCTGCAGGGAAGACTCGAGCTGCTTCCGGGGCTCAGGCAAACTCCCTCTCGCGCTTCACCGAGGCGCGACGGCGGGCAGACACGCTACCACCTCCCAAGCAGGTATGACGGCGTGGAGGCTGACCGCGGCCACCGCTAGAAGAGTCGCCGCCTGAAGAAAAACCGGTGAAGCTTGGGGAACCCTGAGCGCCGCCAATCACGTGAGCGCTGTCCTCTCCATCATCGCCGGGGCTGGGTTCCCGGCCACGGTCGTCGTCCTCAGGGCAGCACCCTGCGCGGCGACCATCTTCCCCAAACACCCTCACGTAGAGGGTGGCATCGCCGTCAAACTTGAAGTGCAGGGTGCACCGACGGCTCATGCCACACGCGCGGGAAAACGTCTGCCAACCGCGGGTCAAGGCCAGGCTCCCGGCTGTGGAGACCTCCAGTGAAGCCCATGAGGCCCGGCTGCAGCAGCCGTCTGCCTGAAGCCAGAGGCCGCCCGGGGCGCCGGCCGGGAGCTCGCCAAGGAGGAAGCGAGGAAGTTGAAGCCGGGTGCTAGTCGGCTCCGCCGACCACACAACGAACTCCGGCAGCACCTCTGTGGCGCGAAAGCGCGGCCTAGGGGGACGCGCGACTGAAGCGCGCCCCCCGGCCGCAGCAGTCCGCCCGTCACCATGCTGGAAATCGTCTCCACGACCGCGGGGAGCTGCCGTGGTGGCCACAGAATGTTTGCGAGGGCGCCCTCGGCCGCGCTTGGGCGGGGGAGAGGCAGGCTCAACCTGGCGAGCCTTCCCCTTCTCTGCGGCCGAGAACCTCCTCGACGGGGCCATGAAGAAGAAGGAGAAGTAAGGGGGGATGAACTGGAAGGGCGCGCGCCGATCCGTACTTATAGCCGGCGAGGGCCAACTGTCGGCCCCCACGATCGGAGGTAATCATGACCCGCTTTGCATGCAGGGACTTGTCCAATCCGTGCAGTTGCCGAGGCGCCATGGGGAAGTGGAGACGCCCACGTCCAATCAACCGCCACGCGGCGCCCAAGGCCGCAGGCTGTTAGGGCCCGCGGCGCTTCGCTCTTGCCCTTTCGCCTCCCTGCACGGCCAAGTCCGGGCGCCTTGGGCCCGGGGGCTACTGTCGGCGTTCTGGGAACGGGGGTCCCCAGACTTGCCTGCCTGCGGCCTGCGGTGTGGCTCAAAGGGGGCCCAGCGCGCCCATCTTCATCAACACAGACCCAAGACCCTCGCGAGGGGCCAAGCCTCGCGGAGCGGACGACACGGAGCTTCCTCAGGCACGGCCTCATCAGGCTGGCTCGCGAGGAGGCGGAGAGATCAAGGCGGGGTACCTCACGAGGTGCCCGTGACGCAAGCCATGACGATCAAAGGCGCCAGGCGGGCGCCAGCCGCGCAGTGTCCTCCTTTCCTCTTTGGTGCAAAGGGAGCAAGCGCAGGCGAGAGCATCAAGCAAAGGCACCCGTTTCGGTGCAACGAGACCAAGACCAGTCCAACGGCAGGGAGGAAGTCATTGTGGAGCCCAAGCCAGCGTCACCACCAGAGCCTTTGGCGGGCGAGGACCAACTTTAGTCAGGATAAGTCTACCAGATGTTCCCCTTCAAAATGGCCAATTGTTGGCGCCCTTCCCGCTCAATATTTGGGAAGAGACCCAGGGCCTTTGCCTATAAATAGGACTAGCCACCCACAGGGTAGGGGGGATCATAATCAAGAGATCGGAGGGAGATCGGATCGAAATCAGAGAGAGAATCGAGAAGAGAGAGGGGGGGTGACTAAACTCCTCCTAGCAGTTCATCCCCCCAGTCAAGAACAGACCCTCACGAGGCTGTTCTTCCTTGTATTGCTCATCATCATCGGCCCAATAGGCAATCCACCACACCACACACTGGAGTAGGGTATTACACCATAACGGTGGCCCAAACCAGTATAAACCCTGTGTCTCTTGTGCTGTTCTTTCCATAGCTTAGATTTTAGCGAGGCGGAGGGGTGCAGATAGGTAGAAGGCGAAATCTCCGCGCGCATCCCAGTGTTCGAACCTCAAGAGTCTGCCGGAACCCGAAATCCGACATTGTTTTTGCTCGCATTTTCCATAAATGTCATCTGGTGATGAAATTTTGTAAGCTATCAAAACATTTGTCAAACGTTTCACACCAGAAAAAGTCAGAATTTTTCGAAAATAATATATGTTACTATTCACCTGAGCTCAGGATCAGAACAGCCGTGTCCTACACATTCACGTATGTTTTCTGTTAATGCTCATAAGCAAATCCTAACATCGATGTGGAACGAAACATTTTTTTACAGAAAAAAAAACCAAGGAAGCTCCTATATGACGCGTTTTGTGTCCAGCAGGTGACATAGGGGAGGCCATGACTGGGCCAGCCCATTTAGTGTGTAGTGTAGCGATTGATGCACTGTAGCAAGTACGTTCACTCTAGGAACCAATTTTTTTGTCTTTTCTATTCCATTTAAAAAAACAAGTATATTTTATTCAAGCGAACAACTTTTGATTTTGTTTTTAAATTCCAAACAATATCTGAAAACATGAAAAACAAATGAAAAATTTCCAAATATTTTTTGAAAACGGCATGGCTCGACAGGGAGCTCGAGCTCCCGGGGCTGTGTGTGGGCGTAGGAGAGAGGGAGGTGGTGGTAGGAGGCATCGAGTGGCAGTGGCGCTTTTGCGGGGACTGGCGGTCAGGGCCGATCAAAATGGGGATAGGGTGGGTGGCTATTAGGGTTTCCAAGGGGTGTTGGGGTTGGGCTAAAAGGCGGACCAGACTCGACAAGGTTTTTTTAGCCACCAGACTCTGCAGGTTATGTACAGTACCGATGGCCCTAGGGTTAGCCGAGAGGGAAAGTGGGCCGAATGGCCAGGTTCGGTCGTGACTGTGTAGGCTGCGACTAGGGCTATGTTGTGCCGTAGGGCGAAAGTTAACTAAGTGATACTCAACTGCTGCTGGACCGGCTCAAACACACAATACACACACTCTCTCGGCTTTAATCATTTTATTAAAATAGCTCATATTAAAAAATTGTTTGGCGGATAAAATGGGCTCCTAATTTGATAAAGAATTGTGTGTAGCCTTTCAATACTTTTGGGCACTTATTTATATTTTACATGGAATGTAATCCATCTACTATTTACTATCTACTATCTATTATCACTATAAAAGCAAGAGAGGGCGGAGAACCAGACCATCCTATCCATCGAAACATACAATCTGATGGTCTACATCCCTCCAGCATGCCATTGCCTTAATTAATTACCCACCATGTCATTGGGTTAACATCGTCTCGTACACGTCGCTGCCCTCTGGCTACCACGCTGTCGGGACAGTTTGGCCACCGCCCCACACCTCGCCCCACCTATTCCCTACAACCTCCTCGCCAGCCATCGCCTCGACCGCCGCTGGACAACCTCCACATGTGCCTCTCCACAAGCACCGCTGGTCAGCCATGCCGTCCACGCGCCGCCGTGCCATCGCGCTGTCCGCACCCGCGCCGCCCGGACCGCCGCTACCACGCGCCGACCCCGTTTGATCTAACCTACGAGGGGTTGCCCCGACCCCGTTCCTCGAGTTGGCCGTGGAAGAGAGAGAACGAGACGGCAATGGTGGATCTAGACGAGGGGTTGCCGTCCCTTTCATTGCATCCACCAGAAGAGAGAGATCGAAGGGAAGAAGCTTGACGACGGTGCCCCGGCCCGGCGCCTCTCCGCACCCGCTCCTTGGCAGTGCGCCTCCGCACCCGGCGGCCCTTGCTCCTTCGCTAGCGCACCACCGCGCCTGGCCACCGCTGCTCCTCCGCCAGAGCCCTGCCGTACCTGGCCGCAGCCTCACGCGTCTCCGAGCTGGCCCTCCACGCCTCCCCTGGACGGCGCTGACGGCCGTCCACACCTCCCACGACATACTCGGGGAGCTCACTGGCGCGCCGATGACACCCATATCCTTTACAGTAAATCATGTTCTGGTATTCATGTTCAGTTATAGGCTTGTACTGATTTCTTCACTTCCACAAGTATTTATGTTCAGTTGTATGCTTCTACTGATTTCTTAACTTCCCCACGGTTTTACCTTCATCCACATGCATCTTGACGGTCATAAAAACAAACACTACATATTGTTTTATCATCTCAACAATGTTCAAATGCATTTTGGGGATTTTCTGATTTTCACAATAAAAAACAACTTCTGTTGAAGATAAACATCATGACAAATGCTGCCAAACCAGAAGCAAAATCACCTAACAAATATAATGCAATCAGATTTAATCCTGAATCTCTCATCAGTGCAGAGATGAGTGGACGTTCCAAAAGCTTTGTCTCAGTTCCCTGCTGGTTCGAGATCCGCACAAGTTTGCTCCCTTCTGTCATCGGCCTCATCTAAAGGTATTCTTCCCCAGCCTTGTCGTTTTGCAAGAGACGCTTAAATATATCGACATGGATCTCCACAGACGAAGTTTTGCACTCATATGGCGCATTATTTTTCTGTTCCACCTCCATTTAGTTTCGACTGTAGTTACCTGATAAACCGTGGAGGACAAGCGCCCTAGCAAACCATAGAAATTTATTGTCAGAACTGTTGTTTATGCTTGTTTGATTCTGATGCTTCCAGTTGGCATTTGGGTATCATCTTTTCATAGTTGTTGAGGCGCTTCTTTTCTTAAAAGTTGTACGCATACAAGCTGCACCCGTGAGTGAGCACAATTGTCCTATGGCACATAATTTAGAGTTTAACTTTTTAATACTTAAGAAGTGCTATTTTCCTTGAAATTTGTACAAATACATGCTTCTGCTCTGAGTCAGCACAACTATCAAAATTCAGAGTTTTGCTACACATTCAGATTACTGATAATGCCATAATTGCAAATACTTTAGAGGCATGCCATGTAATTGCAACAATTATGAATAATAAGGTCATATATTTTTTGTAATTTTCATCCTTTGATCGGTCTATTCTGCGTTGAAGGTCCCGTTCAACTCTGGCAAATACAGCTGCAGCCTCAATTGTACGTGTGCTTCAATCTATTTTCATGTTGTTTTCTTGGGCCTTAGTTTTTTTTTTCTTGGGTGTTTGACGAACGCTTCACAAATTAAGCTCCTGTTAACAATTTCAGAGGTGTTGGTTGGCCTGCAGCTCGTGTGGGCCGAGGTGAAGGGCCAGTTCTTTTGGGTGATTCAACCAGAATCGCTCCCCTCCCCAGCTTCTCCTAGAATCACCACTCCATATGTTTTTTACAATCCTAGCTAATTAGACCTTAACTAGATAGGATTGTAAAAAAATATGGAGTGACGATTCTGGGAGAAGCTGGGGAGGGGGTGAATCTGGGAGAATCGCCGAAAAGAACTGGCCCGAAGCACGCTTTAGTCTGTCCCTCAGAAGTTGTTGCCGCCCTCCTCGCTGCCACTGCCGGAGACAAAACATGGAACATGGTGGTAAGCCCCCCCTCAGTTCTTCCCCTTTGCTTTGGACAATTTATGTAAATGTTATTACTGTTTATAAATATCTTCTGTTGTTATGGCTGATAATCTTGACTTTTCCGGTGTTCATGGAGGTAACTAAGGTATATCTATGCTGTAGTCGACAAGGGGGCCTACCTATGATGCCCGTGCAGTTCAAAATGTTTGCAGGCCAGCCTATGATGTCGGGTTGGAGGCATAATTATGATGTCAGGTTGTTGTACACGGAAATTTTGTGGGATATTTCTTGCAGATTGGGAGTTCATGTTTTTCTTCGTTAGCTTTTAAGATTGTTGTAGTTAAAACATGAGATGGAAGCCTCAGATTGAATACTGAGCTATGTTACAGATTTACAGTAGTGGCTATCTTCTACATCAACCTCTGTTCAAATAGTTTATTTTATATGTTCGTTCATGGAAGTTGATTATCCTCGCATACAACTACCCTCAGCTCAGGAAGCCTCAGATTGAATAGAGAGCTATGTTGCCAAGGATTTAGAAGGAATTATTTCCATATAAGTAAGATTATTTGATCCTGTTCTAAAATACTTTTTAATGCTTATATTTGGATGGGCATGATGTCGTGCAGGTTCCACCGATTCTGGAAGCACACGACTGAATGGAATCCAACAGAACCGATGCTACATCTATAACATCCTATATTAGTGATACATGTTTAATTCGGTGATAACAGATATATCATCCTATTTTTTTCATTTGCATGGTTCCTTTCCATTGATGTTGTAGTTGGTACTTGCCAATCTCTATGGAGTATTGGTATGAGTGGACTAAGTGAGAAGAGTACATGATTGTAGGTTGCAACTTGCTAATTATGCGTCCATGTTCATGTGTGCGTGTCATTATTAGATAACATCTCTACTTTCTTCTCATAGTTGCATTACTGAAAGGTGGATCAGCGTGCACTGTTGAAGCATTTTGATTGGCCTGAGAGAAATGAGGACACTGCGACAGACAACCTTTTGCTTACTAACCTCATAAATATTTGAAGCATAAGTTTCTAACTACAAAAATGATCTCATAACCTTGCCTGTGACATTGCACCTACGGTATGAGGAGTACATTTCAAACCTAACATCTAAGACCTGAGGTCCCAATCAGGACGCCTGCCGGGTATTGGGCACCCACCAGTCCGGCACACTCCTCAACCAGGATGCCTGATGATGTACTACTGCATCTACCTTGCCCGGTCTAGCTGTCGTCGACGCCAGACAACGCCATCATCCTGCGCTCGTCCATCATCACACGCCCACCGGCGAGACGCCGCTGCTCCATGCCACCGAGAGCCGCCGTCGTCAACGCGAGAGAAGGCACGCCACACCATCTCACGCCTCTTCCATCCGGCGCTGCTCCACAAACGATGCCCCCAATAGGGAACAAGATACCGCAGCGCCGCCATCATCTGATTCGGAGATCTTAGGATTTTCCCCGGAGCGGCACGAGCAAGTTGACGATAGTTGCTTGACAATGCCTTCATCAAGGTAACAGCGTAGACGCCGCCATCGCCCGCCATGACCGGGGTCGGCTCGGTTTTCACCGGCGACTATGTCTCCCCAACTCGGCGCCGGTGCTAATAGTGGGATCCAAGATCCGTCACTACCAGTCTGGCCAACCGCCTTCGGTGGAGAAGGCAGCCACCACCACCATGCCTGGGCCAAGAGACTCGGATGACCTCGTACCGCAAAGATTATCCAGGGGGATCTCCTCTTGCCGTTGTCAAGACGAGGTGCAGCCATAGTTGTGGATCTCGATCTAAACCCCTCGGGCCCAGATCAGATCTCATCGCAGCCAAGATCTCATCCGCCAAACGGGCGCCGGAGATCTCCTGGCCACCGCCAACCCGCTGCGAACTGCCGTTGGAGGAGGAGGGAGATGGACGCCGCTGCCCCCACGCGTTACCACCGGCAACATAGCTACAGAAAATGCTAATAAGTGATCACTGTGTAGTAGCTCCATATGTTACATATAAATGGGTTACTTTCATCTTATTTGCACCTTCTTTGTTGTTCATGTCATTTAGATTTGCCTCCATATGAAACACATTATTTTTGGAGATATATTATGCATGGATGAGAAGCTATTTGATAATTATTTGATGACAAGTGAGACGTGCATTGCATGTGCAAGCTTACTAGTATACATTAACATTTGGGTTTGAGCTGCAACTGTAGGTGGTACTAAATTATTCCAAAAAATAGAAAATAATCATATTTTTAATGGAGGCTATCTATAGGGTTACAACTTTAAAAAAGGGACCAGCAGTGGACCCGGTTAGGCTATTGGTTTAGTTTTTACCGGTAGAACCGCTGGTTCAACTGGTTCAATAGCGACAAAAACGAGAATATTTAAGTTGTTCTTTTTATTAAAAAAATGACCTTTGATCAAATGAACCTTCACAACCAAGCTTTATTCATCGAAATCAACAGAAGGTGGGATACAATTCTGGTTGTAGGGTTGACCGAACAAAATGTGACATCTCAGAGCTAGAGACAAAGTGAATTTGGCTAAACTACGTGCTTCAATATTGACAAGACGACCTTCAAAAGTAAAATTACAACTAAAAAGCGAATCTTGAAGCTTAATCTCCCTGATAATGGCTCCATTACTACCATGGTTGTCGTTGTGGATATCACCTATGACCTGCTTAGCATCTGAAGCAACCACAAACTTTATGTTGGTTGTAATCCTTTATTAAATCATAAATTGTAGCTAACCCAGTTGGTATTGGCCCTTTGGGCGTGTGGTGGCTCAAGGTTAAATGTTTGATTTCTAGTTTACATACGATTTTCTTGATATTTTGCTGGTCTTGGTCTAAAAGACCAACAGACCTTACAAACTGGACAAGGCTTCGGTTCCGGTTTTTTCCCTTCAGTCCGGCCTGGTTTTTAAAACTATGGTTTCGACATATTTCACGATGTTAAAGTCTCTCAATTTAAATACTAGATACAAATCTATGTATTTTATTAAATCGCATTTAAATTAGGGTTTGCATTAATACTATTAGGATTTAATCTAACACCTTTCAAGATTAAAGCATGATGGTATATGATGGCATCATGCCATGGTGATGGAAAAACAAAAATAAAGAAGCAATTCTAATTAGGATACTACCCCGGACTATTACACCTAGGTGGCTATCTATCGACGGGATTGCTGAGCAATGAGTGGCGCAGCTATTGGAGAAACCATCAAAAAATGACCTTTGATCAAATGAACCTTCATATCCGGTGTGAAAATCTGCATTCCAACCTTAGTTGGTTAGACCTGACAACTATAAACTTGTAATGGCTAATCATGCTAGTAGCAGAAACAAGAGACAGTGTGAATCTTCAAACACTGAAATCAAATATTAAACATTGTCTTGCAAGCGGCAGAACATTCTGAAGTACATAGGCCACTTGCCTTGACTTCAGTAGTTTTCAAAAGGGTCGGCAGGAGAAAAACCAGATCCTATTTTGAAGCTCCAAATGTAACCTCCTTGAGGATCAGAACATGTTGTGAGCAGCACTATGGAGGTTTCACTGGCCCGTTTCATGGACCCAAGAATATCCAATTTGTATTGCACCTCTTCAATCGAACTGGGGGTAGCGGCAAACACAATCGCCGCCTCCTGCAGCACCAATGCGCTCTCAAAGAAGAATTTGAGGAAGGCGAGCTCACCGCGGCTGTAGGATCGAAAGTATTTCTAGAGGGGGGTGATTAGACTACTTGACCAAATAAAAACTTAACCTTTTCCCAATTTTAGATCTTGGCAGATTTTAGCTATTGTAGGACAAGTCAAGCAATCATCACACAATTCAAGCAAGCATGCAAAGAGTATATTGGCAGCGGAAAGTAAAGCATGCAACTTGCAAGAATGTAAAGGGAAGGGTTTGGAGAATTCAAACGCAATTGGAGACACGGATGTTTTTCCCGTGGTTCGGATAGGTGGTGCTATCCTACATCCACGTTGATGGAGACTTCAACCCACGAAGGGTAACGGTTGCGCGAGTCCACGGAGGGCTCCACACACGAAGGGTAATGGTTGCGCGAGTCCACGGAGGGCTCCACCCACGAAGGGTCCACGAAGAAGCAACCACCCACGAAGGGTCCACGAAGAAGCAACCTTGTCTATCCCACCATGGCCATCGCCCACGAAGGACTTGCCTCACTAGCGGTAGATATTCACGAAGTAGGCGATATCCTTGCCCTTAAAAACTCCTTGGTTCAACTCCACAATCTTGTCGGAGGCTCCCAAGTGACACCTAGCCAATCTAGGAGACACCACTCTCCAAGCAGTAACAAATGGTGTGTTGGTGATGAACTCCTTGCTCTTGTGCTTCAAATGATAGTCTCCCCAACACTCAACTCTCTCTCATAGGATTTGGATTTTGTGGAAAGAAGATTTGAGTGGAAAGCAACTTGGGGAAGGCTAGAGATCAAGATTCATATGGTAGGAATGGAATATCTTGGTCTCAACACATGAGTAGGTGGTTCTCTCTCAGAACATATGAGTTGGAATTGTGTATGTGTTCTGATGGCTCTCTCCACGAATGAAGAGGAGGTGGAGGGGTATATATAGCCTCCACACAAAATCCAACCATTACACACAATTTTCCAATCTCGGTGGGACCGAATCAACAAACTCGGTCGAACCGAAAAGGTAAACCTAGTGACCGTTAGAGATTTTTGGTGGGACTGACATGCAACTCGGTAGGACCGATATGGTTAGGGTTTGGGCATAACGTAATCTCGGTGAGACCGATTACACAAACTCGGTGAGACCGAGTTTGGTAATAAGCTAACCAGAGACTTGGTCAGGCAAACTCGGTGGGACCGATTTGCTCTTTCGGTGAGACCGAAAAGTTACAAAAAGGAAACAAAGAGTTTATACTGCAATCTCGGTGGGACCGATTCGCTCTTTCGGTGAGACCGAAAAGTTACGAAAGGGAAACAGAGAGTTTGCAATCCCATCTCGGTGAGACCGAGATCCCTATCGGTAGAACCGAATTGCTAGGGTTTGGCAGTGGCTTATGACAAGTGAAACTCGGTGGCGCCGGATAGAAAGAATCGGTAGGACCGAGTTTGGCTTAGGGTTTAGGTCATATGTGGATATGGGAAAGTAGTTGAGGGTTTTGGAGCATATCACTAAGCACATGAAGCAAGCGGCTCATTAAGCAACACCTCATCCCTCCTTGATAGTATTGGCTTTTCCTAAAGACTCAATGTGATCTTGGATCACTAAAATATAAAATGAAGAGTCTTGAGCTTTTGAGCTTGAGCCAATCCTTTGTCCTTAGCATTTTGAGGGTTCCACTTTCACATCCATGCCATGCCAATCATTGAGCTTTCCTGAAATAGTCATCTTCGAATAGCATTAGCTCAATGAGCTATATGTTGTTATGAATTACCAAAACCACCTAGGGATAGTTGCACTTTCAATCTCCCCCTTTTTGGTAATTGATGACAACATATAGATCAAAGCTTCGACAAATGATAATAAGCATGAAATATATCGTCGCTTTGAGAAGTATGTGACAAGTAAGAGCTCCCCCTAAATTTGTGCATATTTAAAATTTGCTTTGGACTGCAAATGCACAAAGAGTTAGAGTCATGGGTTACTCTTCCATGTCACATACATCTTGATGGAGCGCTTAAAATGATAAGAATGAAACATGCACTCATCACCAAGAATAGTGAATGATCACATAAGATAGATAAGATGATAATATTAAGCAAACATTAAGTGTAGCTTATGATCAAATGCATGATCATCAATGTCTCACGAGCAATGGCATAGCATCTCACACAAAAGCAAACAAAGTTCGAAAAACACCAAATAAAACAAGAGAGAATAAAAGCAACACTCTCTCTCGAAGCCTATGATCTATACATTTTCTCCCCCTTTGGCAACAAGTTACCAAAAAGTTCCTAGAAAATGCATAGTGCTAAGTCGAAACTCAGGCTTGATCTTCAGGTGGTGGTGGAGTCCGGAGCACTCCAAGGACGAAGCCTTCTGTAGACGTGGTCGGAGTCGAGGCTGAAGTGGACGCTGGAGCTGGTGGAACTGAGGCTGTGCTGGTGCAGACGTGGTGGCTCTGGGGTCAGCAACTAGCACTGCAGACGACCTCTGACCTCGTGGCACTCCGGCAAAGGCATCAGTTGTAGTCTTGCCTCTCCTCTCCTGCATGTCATCCTGGAGCTGCTCCACTGCAGTCTGAATCTTTGTCACTTTGACATCCAAGTCATAGAACTTTTGTTCCATGATCCTCTCTAAGCTTGCCTGGTTCTGAGTTAGGGTGGCTAGTCCTTGCTCAATCCGCAGGGTGGATGCAATAAAGTAACCAAGTTGCTCTTGTTTGGTTTTCAGGAAATATCCAGATGCCTCCTCTTGAGTAGGCATCTTGGCAGCTTTCTCCTTCCTCGCCTTCTCCTTCTTGGCTTGTGCTTGGGCAGATGATGGCTCATTCTCAGTCATGACCACTTGATTATCTTCAAAGTCCGGACGGATGGGCAGGTGTTCCTTGTCCAATAAGCATATGCCCGTGCCCATCTTAGAGTTGATGAGCTCCTGAATCTGTGGGGCATATCCACAGCTCCTCTTCTGGTCTGCTGCTGTCCTCTTGATTGTTTCAATCACAAGGCTCATGACTTTGAATTTCTGTGGCACGTCAAAGATATGAAGCAAGTTGATCGCGTGGCCCCTGATCATCTTGTGATCTCCAGACTTGGGCAATAGGGTGTGCCTAAGAATCCAGTTGATGGTTGGCAGCCCTGACAGAAGATAGTGTACTGAGCCAAACTTGAACGTATCAAGTGCTTCATTTGGAATCTCCTTGTACATGTTTGACATTGAGTTGTGGTCCATCTTCTTCTTGGCATAAATGTCCAAGTCATCGTCATGCTCTTCTGGGGCATTAATCAGCTGAGCCCATTCAGCAACTGTAGACTGGTACCTCGTACCCTCTGACATCCATACAATCCTGCCATCTGGATAGAAATGGGCTGTGGAGTAGAACTGCATGATGAGTTCCTCGTTCCACTTTGTGAGCTTCTGCCCAACAAAGTCCTCTACTCCACATGCCTTGAAGCTGTCCTGCAGTCCAGGGTAGTACTCTTTGTTGTCCTTGATGTATTGCCAATTAACCCATCTCATATCACAGATAATTGGCTTCTTTTCTAGCAACACTATCTCATAAAAGTCTTGCTGCTCCTTGGTGTGAAACCTGTAGTCAACTGCAGTCCTTCTCCTTGAAGCATACGGGTCTGCTTCTCTCCACTTCCGGAGCCCTGAATCTCTCCTGAGTTTCATATCCTCAGCCACAGGATGAGCATCGTTGTGGTCTGGGATCTTGGGCTTGAGCTTTCTAAGAACATTCTCTTCTTCTTCTTCCGCAGCTTCAGGCACTGGGGCCTTGTTCTTCTCAGTAGCTGGGATGCTTCTTGTGTTCCTCTTTGGCTTTGGCTTTGGAGCTGGCTTGGCCTTGGAAGCAGCTGCCCCTGTTCTTATGACATCACCCATCAGCTTGGGTGCCTTAGGTGCTGGTGCAGCTATCTCTTCTTCTTCCTCCTCATCTTCCATGATGGAAGCCTTGCCAAGCACTCTGGCTACAGTTTTCTTCACCCTTTCTTTCCTCTTCTTGCCTTCAGCAACAACTGGCTCAATGGGAGTGGGCTTCTCAGTTGAAGCTCTTGCCTTTGACATAGGCTGCCTGCCTGCTGGCCTTTTGATCTTCATCCCTGGTTTTATGCCCTGTGCTGGCTCAACTCTCTTGGAAGTTGCTTCCTCTTCTGCCACATAATCCTCATCTTCTGAGTCTGAGGTTCTCTTCTTTCTCTGTCTTGTGGCAGCTTTAGGCAGATTGCTAGGGGTGCTCCTGCTGCCATCATCTGAGGAACTTGAGGGACTAGTGCCCTCACTCATCTGCACTTGCTGCTCTGACAAGTTCTGGCTATCACTTTGGTCTGACATGATGCAAACTCTGACTGCTGACCCTGTGAATAGGTTATAGATGAGATAGAGTGGATAAGCATCACAAAATGCAGAGATTTTTGCAAAAGAATAATTCAAAAACTTAGTTTTAGTTTCCCACTGAAAGCATCTCGGATCTACCGATTTCTAAACTCGGTGATACCGAAGCAGTTTTGGCACCTAAACTAGTGAACTCGGTCAGACTGAGTCACAGTTCGGTGGCACCGAGACTGTTATGGTTTCACAGAGTTCCAAAATCAGTCACACCGATAAGTAATTCTCGGTCAGACCGAGTCTCACTTGTGCAATGGCATAAGCCAAATCGGTTGGACCGAGTTTTTCAACTTGGTGGGTCCGAGATGGTTTCGGTGAAAACCTAACCCTAAAATTTTCGAATTAAACCTAATCTACGAGTTCATTGACTGGATAGAAGTTTAACAAACGTGGCAAGAATCATGATGATCACAATGTGCTAAGAATTGGATTGGGGAATAGCACAAAGATCGAGTCCATACCCTAGTCCGGCAGAGACTCGCTACGGCGGCAACGGCGGGGTTGAATTTCCGTTGACGGCGACGGAGACCAGTGACTGGAGGCGGCTGGCGGCGAGGAGACGATCCGGAGACCAAGTTGGCAGAGCAGGCTATCGCGCGGGCGAAGGGGTTCGGAGAAATTTCCAAATTTTTGCCCGTGACTATATATAGCCCGACCCTATCGGTGTGACCGAGTGGAACAACTCGGTGGCACCGAGATGCAAAACTGTATACAGTTGTTGCAACTCAGTGTGACCGAATGGTTCAAATCGGTTGCACCGAGATCGAAAACCTAGATCAACTTAATGATCTCGGTAGGACCGAAAGTAGGGTATCGGTCAAACCGAGAATCATAAAGAGGTTTTGGAAGTTTAAGTCTATGATGAATCGGGGACTCCGAGCGCTCCTCACACAGAGTGGTTTGAATCTGACTTGATCAAATTTTGTGATGTAGCATGAATAGAGTTTGAGACGAGAAAAGCATAGATAGCTAGAGGAGGTTCTTAGGCATTCTTGTCCATCCACTTGGCAAAAGGAAATAAAACCAAACAATCAAAACAACAAGTGGATGTCCTCGAATGAGTAAAATATGCAACCAGCATGCTCACACAATAAGATGGCAAATGAAATATGTGACAAGGCATGCACAACCAATTCTAGCATCTATCAAGCAATTTGCGATGACAAGGTCATCTATATATGAGTATATTGACTTAGGAGTCAATATACTCATTGTTGTTTAAGCTCATTGATCATAGGTCATACTCATTGTTTAAGCTCCAGTGGGGTTACCACTTTTACATAAAGCATTGTTGTGTTCACATCTTTAGAGTTGCTTTAGCTCAAGTCTTAGAGTAAAGCTCCCCCTAGATGTGATATCCCCCCTTAGAGGGATGAACTAACCTCGGGTTTTGTCGATGATGACTTCATGTAGATGTTGAAGATGTGGATGCTCAATGTTGATGTAGATCACTTGGAGCTATCCATTTGAGTGAATTGCACTTTCAATACCTACATGGGTTAGTCCCACAAGGAACAAACAAGGATATCCATAGACATAGAGTGATGCACACACAAGATGATGTCCATGAAAACTTTTAGGTTACCTTGTCCCTTGTCTTACTAACAAGAGGGTTTGTGACTCCTTGAACTAGTGCAAGATGTGGAAGTTGATTGCACTTGTTCTTGCCAAAATGATAAGAGTGAAGTATGTTGGCGGAGTCACCCTCAAGAACTCTCTAGTTCTTCTTCTTTTGGATCCACACCATCTTGATGGGAATCCTTGGAGTTGTAGTCGTACTTGATGAAGTGGAACTTGAAGTAGTCTTGGGAATCCACTTGACTAAGGTCTTAGGAGCTTCTTCAAATGCATCAATTTCCTCTTGAAGCTTGTCCTTGCCTTTTTGCTTGTAGTCTTGTGATGGAAGATCATCTTGAGCTTGTGTCCCCTTTGTAAGTGCATCTAGTGCCTCCCCTAGTTGGTTTTGGAGTATTGACGACAAACCTAGTTGAGGGACTAATGTGTTTGTGAGAATTGCAGGAAAACACAGGTAGAAGTCCCTCATTGATTCGGTTTCACTACCAGAGATGACCCCTAAAAATGTACGAAGACAATGGTGGTTTATGAAGATATTCATATTGAAGACAATGACATGAGAAGACTCCCTATGAAGCTTATGGAACTCGAAGACTTAGATCCTTCGTAGTTTTATTTCTTTCATGTTGTGTCATAGGAACCACCGTACTGTTAAGTGGGGTCCAAGAGAACCAGTCGGAATGACTGAAGTGATGCCTAATTTAAATCCTATGTCTTCGAGCGAAGACTATGAGAGAAAATCTTGTCCAGAGTCAGACAAGTCAGCTTTACTTGTACCCCAAGTAAAGTTGCCGTGTGAGTTCAAAATTCGACCGTTGGTACACGTGTCAGTTCCTTAGTGACCCAGGGTCATTTCGGACAAATCAGGTCGGGTTGCTAGGTGGCTATAAATAGCCCACCCCCACAACCAGAAACGGTTGGCTGCTCAGATTTCAGTGCACGGCTTTTGTCGTTTGAGAGCAACCCACCTCGAAGCCTTTGAGAGAAAATTCCTAGCGAGGAGAAAATCCCTAACCACCCAGAGCCAGAGTAAATTGGGCATCACTTAAGTCTTCGTGTCTCAGTGATCTGAAGACTTATTACACTTGAGGACTGTGCATCCTCCAGACGGTTAGGCGTCGCGTTCAGAGCATCCAAGAGAAATTGTGGATTGCCAGTGAACAAAGTCTGTGAAGGTTTGGAAGTCGCCTGAAGACTTACCACGAGTGATTGGACGAGGTCTGTGTGACCTTAGTTCAAGGAGAATACGGTGAGGACTGGGTGTCTTGGACTAAGTGTCCTTGACTGGGTGTCCGGGACTGTGTGTCCTTTGGTTTAAATACCTAGCCGCTCCAACCAGACGTACAGTTGTCACAGCAACTGGAACTGGTCCAACAAATCATTGTCTTCAACGTGTCACTGGTTTCATCTTCACTTCCTTTGACTTACTGTTATTCATTGTGATGCCATTGCATGCTTGCTTTATCTTTTATCTTCACAACATGAATGTATGATCTGTTTGGCTTCATAACTTCTTCCTACCTGATCCTTATTACACTGAAGCTGTTTGTCATTGTGCTTTCACTCAATTGAATACATGACCACGGCTGCCCTAGTGTAATCTAACTTCTGCTGCTTAGTAATAGGCATAATCTTCACTGTTTGTCTTCATAACTCTCACATGTTGAAGACTTTTATAAAAATCGCCTATTCACCCCCCCTCTAGTCGATATAACGCACTTTCAATTGGTATCAGAGCTAGGTGCTCCCTTGTTCTGTGTGATTCGGTTTAACCACCTGGAGTTTTAGCTATGTCGACTGCAGGGATAATCAAAGTCTCCGCTGCTTGCCCCGTCTTCGATGGAACTGAATATCCCTACTGGAAGAATAAGATGCGCATGCATCTTGAAGCCATTGATGTCGACCTATGGTATGTCGTCGAGAACGGCGTTCCCAAGGCTGGAGAAGGTGTCACTGCTGCTGATGTCAAGAAATTCGTTCAACTGGACTCTACTGCTAAGAATATCATTTGTGGTCATCTGACCAAAGGACAGTATGGCCGTGTGAGTGCCTTGAAGACATCCAAACTGGTCTAGGATTGGCTCTCCAAAGTTAATGAAGGCATCTCAACCTAGAGAGATCAAAGAATCAGTGTCCTTCGCAATCTCTTCAACCGCTTCAAGCGAAATGACAATGAGAATGTCCAGCACACATTTGACAGACTTACTGACATCACAAACGAGCTTCAAGCCCTCGGCGCCACTGAGATCACCAAACATGAAATTGTCAAGACGCTGCTGAGATCACTTGATAGTTCGTTTGACATCCTGGCCCTGATGATTCAAGAACGTCCTGATTTCAAGACTCTCGATCCGTCTGACATACTTGAGAGGCTCAACACACATGAGTTTCAGCTTTCTGAGAAAAGAGATATCTACGGTCCAAACTATGGGCGAACTCGAGCCTTGAAGGCAAAAGCTGTCTCCTCATCTGAAGAAGAATCTGACTGCAGTTATGATGATCCTGAAGACATTGGAAGAGAACTTGCAATGTTAGTGAAGAAGTTCCAAAAATTCACCAAGAAGAAAGGCTTCAGAAAATCTTCACTATCAAGCTAAAGGAATGATGAAGCTTCTGCTCATGACTACAAGAAGAAAACATGTCACAAGTGCAAGAAACCTGGCCACTACATCTCTGAGTGTCCGCAGTGGGACATTGAGAACAAGAAGAAAAAGAAGAGCAAGGAGTATGATTCTGATGACAAGAAGAAGAAGAAACACTCAAAGTCTTCTTCCAAGTCTTCATCAAAGTCTTCATCACACAAGAAGAGCTCATCTGGCAAGGCACGTGCGTTTGTTGGAAAGGAGATGGATTCAGAGAAGGAGTCCGCATCTTAGGAGGCAGAGGTGGAGTCTGAGGAGGAGTCTGATTCTGGCATTGCGAGTCTGGCTACAGCATACGTCGCCAAGTCCATCTTCAACACTGAAGACAATGACTGCATCACCGACACTGACGCAAATGACAAGAACGACTCCACTCCTACCTACTGCTTCATGGCACGCGGTGCCAAGGTAAACACACGCACTACTCGCTATGAAACATCTAGTGACGATGACTCTGAATGTGATTCAAAACCTAGCTATAGAACACTTGCTAAAATTGCAACTGAACAACAGAAAGCTATGAACATATTCAAAAACTGTTAGACAGAAGCGATGATCGGTTGGGTGCCGAAATGACTCGTTCTGAATCCTTAATTGAAGACATAAAAAATCTTCATGTTAAGTATCAGGAACTTTAAGATCGTCTTGAGACTCTCTCAACTACTCATGAAAAGCTCTCCTATGATTATCTTCAAAAGAAGCAAGATTTTGAGAAGTTGAGAGCGGATCATGAAGATCTTCAAAAGGAAAATGAGTCACTTCGCTCCGAACAGGTCAGTCCCGCTCAGGAAGGATTTGAACCACCATGTCTTAAATGCATTGAGCGTGATAATGCTAATTCTGTTGCTGAATGTTCCACTGCTACTACTGTTGCAATATCTTCAACTGTTAACGTGGTAACTAACCCCTCTCCTGAGGATACCACTGCTATTGCTGATGAGAATGCTAGGTTGAAGACATTGCTTGAAACAGGAATGTACAAAAGTCTGAAAGGGCATCAGACACTATGTGATGTCCTTAAGAAGCAGATTCTGAACCGAAACCCTAGGAAAGAGGGTGTTGGGTTCGTGAGGAAAATTAATGCAGATGGCTCTTACTGGAAACCTAAGCAGTACCCCAAAACCACATGGGTTGCTGCAAAGGAATCCTCAGCAGATCTATCCAATCTGTCTGGCTTCACTTGTGCTAACCCCATTATCATTGATGAATCCTTTGATGCAAACTATAAACTGTTTAAGAATCAGAATGGTGAAGTGTTTGCCAGGTACATTGGTACTAACTGCAGGAATGGACCTCCTATGAAGATGATCTGGGTTCCGAAAAAGTGTCTGGAAAATCTTCCTGTGAATGTCTTCATGACACCTCACTTGAAGAAGACAAACCTCAGACCAAAGGCTTCATACGGTCCAATGGATTCATACAAACAGAGGACACACCTGAGTCACACTAACGCAAATGTTTTGCAGGGAAACCATACTCAGGCATATGGATATGAGAGCGGTTCATCGAACCGTCATGTTCATATGACCAAAAATTATTTTGCTTATTCCTATGAGTATTATTGTCCCCCTGCTAGACTGTTTGCTAGGGCTCCAAAGCCAAAGTTCTCAGATGCTGCACTTAGACTTATTGCTTCTAAGCCACCCTTGAAGATGTGGGTGGTTAAGAAAGCTTAACTCTCTTTTGCAGGGAAAGGTCTCCAGCAGAAAAACAAAATCTTCTGATGCTATTGCTGGGGACCTTAAAAATCTTGCAGGGCGCAAGATAAAATGCCCGAATGGCATCATTATGTACTTTGCTCCTGAATCGCATGCTACTCTCCCTATTAGTCCTAATCTGGATCTAAGTTTTCATAACCCACTGGTTCGTCAAATGTTTATGCTTCACAACTCTCTTCGTGAAGCCTATCCCCCTAACTGCACTGTAGGGTACGACACCAGCGACTTCAAAGTCTTCAGAATGGATTATTGACAGTGGGTGTACAAACCACATGACTGGCAGAAGAAGCCTTCTTATGGACTCAACTTTACGTCCATCCGACAAGAGTCACATCACGTTTGCTGACACTGGTAAAAGTAAGGTATTGGGTCTAGGTAGAGTTGCAATCTCAAAGGATCAACACATGGATAAAGTCATGCTTGTTGAATCCCTTGGCTTCAACTTAATGTCTGTCTCAATGCTTTGCGATTTGAATATGATTGTAATGTTTGGAAAATATCGTTGCCTGGTGCTAATGGAATCTGACAAATCTCTAGTGTTTGAAGGGTATCGAAAAGGTGATTTGTACGTGGTAGATTTCTCAGCAGGACCACAACTCGCAGTATGTCTTCTTGCAAAAGCTTCAGAATGCTGGCTTTGGCATCGAAGGCTTGGGCATGCTGGCATGAGGAACCTCCACACCCTTGCGAAGAAAAAGCACGTCATAGGCATCGAGGGCGTCAAGTTCAAGAAAGATCATTTATGCGGTGCCTGTGAAGCAGGGAAAATGACAAGGGAAAAACATCCTTCGAAGACAATCATGACTACTACACAACCCTTCGAACTGCTTCACATGGATCTTTTCGGTCCCACTCACTACTCAACTTTTACTACTTCTGCTTGCCTCTATGGTTTCGTCATTGTTGATGATTACTCTAGATATACTTGGGTACACATAATCCTTTACAAGACTGAAGTGCAGGATGTCTTCAGACGCTTCGCCAATCGAGCCATGAACAATTTTGGCGCCAAGATAAAGCACATCAGAAGTGACAATGGCACTGAATTCAAGAACATTGGCCTTGATACATATCTGGATACCTTGGGCATCACACATGAATTCTCAGCTCCATACACGCCACAGCAGAATGGCGTCGTCGAACACAAGAACAGAACACTCATTGAGATGGCCAGAACAATGCTAGATGAATACAAGACTCCAAGAAAATTCTGGATTGAAGCCATTGATACTGCATGCCATACAATCAATCGTGTTTATCTTCACAAGCTTCTGAACAAGACATCTTATGAACTCCTAACTGGCAAGAAGCCAAATGTCAGTTACTTCAGAGTATTTGGCGCAAAATGCTGGATCAAGGACCCACACCACACCTCAAAGTTTGCACCAAAAGCACATGAGGGATTCATGCTTGGATATGGAAAGGATTCGCACTCCTACAGAGTCTTCAATCTCTTCCACTACAAAGTGGTTGAAACTGTGGATGTGCGGTTCGATGAAACCAATGGATCACAAAGGGAGCAATTGCCAAATGTGCTAGATGAAGTTCCAGCCAGTGAATCAATCAAGCTTATGGGAACTGGAGAGATTGTACCTTCTGAAGCTCATCCTGAAGAAGAACTTATCATCTCAGCACCTGATCCACATGAAGACAATGCTCAGCCTGAAGATATACCTCCAAATGACAACACAGATCAGCAAGAGCAAAGTCTTCGCCCTTTACATCCTCGTGTTGCAAATGAAGTACAGATTGACAGAATACTTGACAGCATCAATGCACCTGGTCCACTCACTCGTTCAAGGGCAACTCAGCTAGCAAACTTCTGTGGGCATTTCGCATTCGTCTCAATATCGGAACCCAAGAAAGTTAAAGAAGCCTTCATGGAACCTGAATGGATTCATGCTATGCAAGAAGAGCTTCAATAGTTTGAGCTGAATAATGTATGGGAACTGGTTAAGCGTCCTGATCCACGGAAGCACAACATAATAGGCACCAAATGGATATACCGCAACAAGCAAGCTGAGTATGGTCAAGTTGTCAGAAACAAAGCTCGTCTCGTTGCTCAAGGATATACTCAAGTGGAGGGCATTGACTTCGATGAAACATTTGCTCCTGTGGCTAGGCTTGAAGCCATACGCATACTGCTGGCCTATGCAAATCATCATAACATACTTCTATATCAAATGGATGTGAAAAGTGCCTTTCTCAATGGCAAGATTGAAGAAGAAGTGTATGTTGCACAACCACCTGGCTTTGAAAATCCAAAACATCTTGATATGGTATACAAGCTCAACAAGGCACTGTATGGCCTCAAACAAGCCCCTAGGGCCTGGTATGATACACTCAAGTACTTTCTGAAGAGCAAAGGCTTCATACCTGGTTCCCTGGATCCCACTCTTTTCACGAAGACATATGATGGTGAACTGTTTGTGTGCCAAATATATGTGGATGACATTATCTTCGGCTGCACCAATCAGAAGTATAGTGAAGAGTTTGGATATATGATGCAAGAGCAATATCAGATGTCCATGATGGGGGAGCTGAAGTTCTTCCTCGGTCTTCAGATACGGCAACAACGCAACGGCATCTTCATATCTCAAGAGAAATATCTTAAAGAGTGTCTGAAGAAGTTCGGTATGCAAGATTGCAAAGGCTTCACAACACCAATGCCAGCCAAACATCATCTAGGTCCTGACGACAATGGTAAAGAGTTCGATCAAAAGGTATACCGCTCCATGATTGGGTCTTTGCTTTATTTATGTGCATCTAGGCCAGATATCATGCTTAGTGTTTGCATGTGTGCTCGATTTCAAGCGGCACCAAAGGAGTCGCATCACTTGGCTGTGAAGCGAATTCTTAGATATTTGGCTCACACCCCAACTCTAGGATTATGGTATCCAAAGGGCTCAGAGTTTGATTTGGTTGGATTTTCGGATGCTGATTATGCTGGTGACAAAGTTGATCGCAAGTCTACATCAGGCACATGTCACTTTCTGGGACGATCACTTGTATGTTGGTCTTCAAAGAAGCAGAACTGTGTATCTCTCTCCACTGCTGAATCTGAATACATTGCTGCTAGATCTTGCTGCGCTCAGCTTCTGTGGATGAAGCTAACACTCAAGGATTATGGCATTCATCTGAAGCAAGTGCCACTTTACCGCGACAACGAAAGCGCCATCAAGATTGCCAACAACCCAGTTGAGCACTGGAAGACAAAGCACATTGAAATTCGCCATCACTTTCTCCGAGATCATGTTGTGAAGGAAGACATTGATATCATACACGTCTGCACTGAAGAGCAATTGGCAGATATCTTCACCAAGCCCTTGGATGAGAAGAGGTTTTGCAAGTTACGGTGTGAGCTAAATATCTTGGAATCCTCAAATGTCCTGTGATCAGGCACACATCCTAACACTTATGCATATTGATGACTTAGATGTGCAACACACGAAGTAACGTATATCTTCAATCAATGAAGACATACATTCTAAGTGTGAATACATTAATGTGGAATTTGACTTCAGAGCGCCACGATAATTGTGCGCCGTGTCTGGGTCTAATACTTCCTATACGGTGGGTAACGCCACCACCAAACGTTCCGTTCTGAAGTGTTTCACTCATGGCATTACCTCGCAATGTCTTCACATTTGGTTTGGCTTCAATCTCAATATGTCTTGATGATTATCTTCACTATATTGATTAAATAGATATATATATATGTACTGATGTTCTGTCCTCTACAGCATTCACTTATAGCTATGTCTTCTTGGTTGAATCTTTTGAACTAAGTGAATGTGATCGGACCCTAACCTCTCTATGCTTTCTATCTCAAACTCTATCTCTTCAAGTCATATGCATTCTGTTGAAACTGTCGAATGTCTTCACTGTGTCCTTGTCAGCCGAAGACATAGAGACAACCATAAAAGTCCGTTTTTAATGCTTATTCCTCCACATAAGATCCGGAGAAGCAGGAACGACCGCCCGACAATTTAGGCGTGCGTGGGACGTGGAACAAACCCCAATCTTCCTCTAACTGGCCACGCGTGCCTCAAATGCGAACCGCCAGGGGCATCTACGTAATAGCACAGTGCCGCCTCTGAGTCTATAAATTCACACTTACCGCGGTCATTATCTCCTTCTTCCACCCTCGCACGAACCCTAGCGCCACCGCTAGCACTCGACGACGCCGGAGACGAAGCGCTTCACTGCCGCAACCTCTCCAACGCCGTCCTCACGCCGACCGCGGACATCGTCCTCTCCGCCGTCGCCATAGGTGTTTTCCGTCGCCAAGTTAGGGCACGGAGGACTGAACTGCTCGGCATCAACTTCCTTCCGTCTAGCAGTTCCAGTGTGGTAAATAAAACTTCTTTTTACAGCCTCTTTTGATCTCTTGGATCTGTCACTTTCTACCATAAGAAGTTTCTCTTCACACCAGTTAGATCTCTCGCTGCATCTCATAACATGCCTAGTATATTCACTTGTGCTTCATAAAGCAGTTAGATTCCTCACTTGTACTGATCTATGGGTTCGTACAAATCTGGAACCAACTTCTTATCTATAAGTGAATGTCTTTGCACAATGAGGTCAATGTCTTCTAAACCGATTTATCTTCAAAATCTTCTGAGAATGCATATGACCTCTTCCCCTTCCCTCGCACCTTAATGCTGTCACAGGTACATGTCCGTGGGAGAATCCTTTGGATCTCATAGTCTGCATTCATTTGCAGAGTACTTGCAGCATCACATCAACTCTCCTGAAGCCAGTTCTTGTTGGTCAAGCAAAAGGAAGCCTTTGAAGCCTTTGAACATCTTGAAGCCTTTCAAGTTAAGATTCATGGCTTCAGAAACAGCAGCAAGGAAGGGAGGCAGACAGCGACGTGGTGGAACGTCCAAAGATCTGTCTGATGAATTGGCAGAGATGTACAAAACTGATCCTGAAGAAAGCTATGGTCAGCGCAAGACACGAATCCAATGGATTCGAAGATATTGGGCAGAGCAATGGTTTCAATACCGCTTCGTCACTCAGGAATATGCGGAGAAGTGCGCCATCAAGAGATCGTGGGGAGACGTATTATACAAAAATCTCGTACCCAGGTCCAGAGACGAAGACATTGCTCAAGGCTTCTATCCATGCATGGTGAGAGGACCACAGCCAGCTGAAGCACATCCGTCATCACTTCTCTGGTGTCGCGATGACAATATGTTCAAGCCCAACTTCCAATTTGCTCAGAACTCTTCAAAGCAAAACAAGAAGAAATTTGGGCTTGACTTCAACCCTGGTCCCTCCTCACCAAGGGCAGATGGCACACGCGACGCCGATCCCAATATCATCGGGCCGTATGCCAATCTTGCAGGCCTCATCACCCGCATCCTAGTCCAAGGGACTGCCGTGAATGACCCTCCAGCAGATACTGAGTCTGATGATGCCCCTGCTGCGCCGAAGCCAAAGCAGAAGAAGCCAAAAGCTTCAAAGCCAGTCGCTTCTCCCAAAATCTCAAGAGCGAAGCCATTGGCAACTGCACCTCCTGAAGCCAGTGTGCAGTCTGAAGATTTATCACGAGTCTACAAGCCCCTAGAAGCCAAGAAGCCTCAGCCACACACAGGCAAAGAGCTCACAGCTGCTGCCATTCTGCGCTGCGAAACTCTTGATCTCTCAAGCGATGAAGATCTTGGAGATGACGCTCTTGAGCAGCTCATCAAGAGCAAGGAGGAGGCTGAAATCTTCAACAATCTGCCTCTGTTTGATGTCGCCATCATCCACAATTTCATCGATGAATGGTTTGCCTCACCAGACATCAGCTACGACGATCTGCAGCTGCCCATAGGCCTCAGCGTTGCCTTTCAAGGCGCAATTGCTTTAGAACTTGCAATAGCCCAACGCATTGTAGAACTGAAGCAGAAAATTGATTATGAAAAGGCTCAGTTCAAGAAGCACGTGGCCAAGCTCAGCGTGCAAGAAGTGAAAGACTTCAAGATCATGTTGCACGAGCTGAAAGAGAACTTTCTGAAGACGCGTGCCGAAGCTCAAGGCTCGCGAGAGCGCATGAAGACTCTGGCTGATCGCTGCGTGTAGGCCTACAATGAGGCCGAGAAGCGCAAGGCACTTGGGCATCCCGGCATTGACCCCAGGATGGCCTCGAAGAAGAAAAAGAAGCCTGCTGTGCCTGAACCAGAGGCGCCAAGGTCAGAAACTGCTCCGATTGTCTTCCCCACTGCAATGACTGGCTCGAAGCCAAAGAGTCGATCAACCGCCTCACAGCTCAAGAAGACACGGACTGCAGAGGCTGAAGCTAGGAAGAGGAAACATTCTGAAGCCTCTCCTTCTGACCCCACCATCAAGAAGCGCAAGACTAAGAAATCTCGGGCTGCTCCCACAGAGCCCTTGATAGTTGAACCCCTCTCCGTCCGCTATCCTGACGCAGATCGTCAGTTGACTGTGCATGAGCCTGCCTTCACAGAGGCTCCGCACGCTGAAGACATTCCAGCAGCCGACCACAACGCTGCTGAAGACATTGGTCTCCAAGACAATGTACAAGGTGATGCAGCCCTTCCTCAGCTTGAGACAAGCGAACTGATCAGCATTGGTCGTCCATTGACGCCAATCACACAAGATGCATCGTGGGCAGATCGCCCACAGGAGAAAGATAATGAGCCCCAGCCCACTGCAACTCCACCGGCGTCGCCTACATTCCGTAGGCTTCGCAAAGGGCCAAGGGCTCAGGCTGCTGACGACATTCCGGCTGCATCAGCCGAAGAGCATGCAGAAATACCACAAGCTCCAACTCCCCCGCACCAACAAGAAGCAGTTCTCCAGGAGAACGTGCCTGAGTTCGTCCCTCCCACTACACGTGTGGAGGCGGAATTTGTTGAGGCTACCACAAACAACGCCAAAGCAAATGTGGAGCCCTCCCCAACAACAACTTCAGAAGACACTGAAGCTACTGCTCCTGAACCTTCTGTGCCTAAGTCTGCTGCGGGTCCCCAATTCAACTATCATATTGCGCACAGGCCCCAGGTCCAGAAGCCGATCCCACGACTGCCAAGGTTCCCAGGTTCTGCATCAGCTCCTGGCTCCTTCAACATCAACGGCTTCAGGACAGACAACACGTTTTTCAACAGCTCCAAGAACCCTTATTCAAGAGAATGGATTGTATCAGATAGATTCTGGAGCTATCAACAGCGCAGCTATTATTCATGCATCCTATACAACCAAGGCCGCATCTTTCCTCACAAGCGCCTTGAGGTTGAAGCTATTGCTGGTCTGCCTGGTCTGGAAGAAGCATTGGATTGCTTCAAGCAAGTGGGTCTGCTGCCGTTTATCACCGATGAAGAGCACTGGAACGAAGAGCTTCTGCTCCAGTTCTATGCCACCCTGCATATCAAAGGCTATAACAGAGATCCGAAGACATGGGTCCTGGAGTGGATGACCGGCAATGTCCATCATGAAGCCAATGCTTTCGACATAATTGAGCTTACCGGCCTTCCCACTCCTGGCGAATTCTTTGAAGAAGGCTGCCAACTCCATGCTGAAGCAATTGAGAGCATATTTCAGCGTCCTGAGCCAGATATGAGTCAGATGCTCTCAATGATGAAGCCATTGCCTCCTAATGCACCCTATCCAACTAGGTTCTTCGTTGAAGACTTAGGGTACCTGCCCAGAACAATATATCACATCATAAGGCGGACTCTCTGGCCCGTAAAGGGACACTCTCGATATGCAACGATTGAAGGTGCAATGAAGACTCTCATCTTCTGCATTCTTCATGGCAAATGCTTCAACGCACAGGATCTCTTCATCCGTCAACTTGCAGCGTCTGCCTCAGAATTGTTTGGTTTGAAGTTCTATGCTCCTTGGGTTATGAGGCTGATCAAGCTTCACTCTGCAATCTCCTATCAACCCTCAGCCCGCAATCATAGGATATTTTTGCCAGATGTAGACACATCTGCTGAAGCAATATATCCAGAGCCTGCCAAGCAACCATTAAGTCTTCAGAATGCAGAACACCAGAGCTTCACTCAAAATATTGAAGGTGTTGAAGCTCTCTCCCGAGTGTATCCAATGGCTGGCACCACACGTGCCCCTGCATCAACTGAAGCCACTAACAGCACAGCTGCAAAGAGACCCAAGAAGCGCGCTCGTGCACTCAATGACCGAAAGCTTCTTGTGGCTCTTCACCAAAAGCACGATAGGCATCAGGACTGGCTCAAGAGGCAGATGAGAAGCATCATGCAAGACGTCAATCGCATCAGAAATCTGGCAACCAAGAATGCATTTGTCGCACACGAGACCTGTCGCCGCACTTGGAAAGGCCTCACCATGATGTGCACTGAAGCTGACCTGCATGAGGATGGCTTCAAAGAGAGATTCAAATTTGACTCCACGCCTCCAAGAAAAGCTGTGATGCGAAGCACACCATCACTTGAAGAATCAGAGTTCTCTTCTTCTGCTGCCACCATGTCTGCCCGGATTATTGAAGAAGAAGACGACGCGACATCATCTCCACCTGCTTCAACACGCGTCGAATCTGCACCAAGCTCGTCTGCACCGCCACCAAACAACTCCACCGACCCTGCTGTGCCTGGGAACGCGTAGAAACCTCTATGTCCTCAAACCTTTTTGGTCATCACTGACAAAAGGGGGAGAAGCATATGATATTTATAGTCTTCAAGCGGGTCACTATGGGCGGGTGCCTTCATATTTTTGCTTCATATGATATTTATCTTCACATTGAAATTCGCCATCACTTTCTCAGAGATCACGTTGTGAAGGAAGACATTGATATCATACACGTCTGCACTGAAGAGCAATTGGCAGATATCTTCACCAAGCCCTTGGATGAGAAGAGGTTTTGCATGTTACGCTGTGAGCTAAATATCTTGGAATCCTCAAATGTCCTGTGATCAGGCACACATCCTAACACTTATGCATATTGATGTACTAGATGTGCAACACACGAAGTAACGTATATCTTCAATCAATGAAGACATACATTCTAAGTGTGAATACATTAATGTGGAATTTGACTTCGGAGCGCCACGATAATTGTGCGCCGTGTCTGGGTCTAATACTTCCTATACGGTGGGTAACGCCACCACCAAACGTTCCATTCTGAAGTGTTTCACTCATGGAGTTACCTCGCAATGTCTTCACATTTGGTTTGGCTTCAATCTCAATATGTCTTGATGATTATCTTCACTACATTGATTAAATAGATATATATATATGTACTGATGTTCTGTCCTCTACAACATTCACTTATAGCTATGTCTTCTTGGTTGAATCTTTTGAACTAAGTGAATGTGATCGGACCCTAACCTCTCTATGCTTTCTATCTCAAACTCTATCTCTTCAAGTCATATGCATTCTGTTGAAACTGTCGAATGTCTTCACTGTGTCCTTGTCAGCCGAAGACATAGAGACAACCATAAAAGTCCATTTTTAATGCTCATTCCTCCACATAAGATCCGGAGAAGCAGGAACGACCGCCCGACAATTTAGGCGTGCGTGGGACGTGGAACAAACCCCAATCTTCCTCTAACTGGCCACGCGTGCCTCAAATGCGATCCGCCAGGGGCATCTACGTAATAGCACAGTGCCGCCTCTGAGTCTATAAATTCACACTTACCGCGGTCATTATCTCCTTCTTCCACCCTCGCACGAACCCTAGCGCCACCGCTAGCACTCGACGACGCCGGAGACGAAGCGCTTCACTGCCACAACCTCTCCAACGCCGTCCTCACGCCGACCGCGGACATCGTCCTCTCTGCCGTCGCCGTAGGTGTTTTCCGTCGCCAAGTTAGGGCACGGAGGACTGAACTGCTCGGCATCAACTTCCTTCTGTCTAGCAGTTCCAGTGTGGTAAATAAAACTTCTTTTTACAGCCTCTTTTGATCTCTTGGATCTGTCACTTTCTACCATAAGAAGTTTCTCTTCACACCAGTTAGATCTCTCGCTGCATCTCATAACATGCCTAGTATATTCACTTGTGCTTCATAAAGCAGTTAGATTCCTCACTTGTACTGATCTATGGGTTCGTACAAATCTGGAACCAACTTCTTATCTATAAGTGAATGTCTTCGCACAATGAGGTCAATGTCTTCTAAACCGATTTATCTTCAAAATCTTCTGAGAATGCATATGACCTCTTCCCCTTCCCTCGCACCTTAATGCTGTCACAGGTACATGTCCGTGGGAGAATCCTTTGGATCTCATAGTCTGCATTCATTTGCAGAGTACTTGCAGCATCACATCAACTCTCCTGAAGCCAGTTCTTGTTGGTCAAGCAAAAGGAAGCCTTTGAAGCCTTTGAAGCCTTTGAACATCTTGAAGCCTTCCAAGTTAAGATTTGGCTTCAGAAACAGCAGCAAGGAAGGGAGGCAGACAGCGACGTGGTGGAACATCCAAAGATCTGTCTAATGAATTGGCAGAGATGTACAAAACTAATCCTGAAGAAAGCTATGGTCAGCGCAAGACACGAATCCAATGGATTCGAAGATATTGGGCAGAGCAATGGTTTCAATACCGCTTCGTCACTCAGGAATATGCGGAGAAGTGCGCCATCAAGAGACCGTGGGGAGACGTATTGTACAAAAATCTCGTACCCAGGTCCAGAGACGAAGCCATTGCTCAAGGCTTCTATCCATGCATGGTGAGAGGACCACAGCCAGCTGAAGCACATCCGTCATCACTTCTCTGGTGTCGCGATGACAATCTGTTCAAGCGCAACTTCCAATTTGCTCAGAACTCTGCAAAGCAAAACAAGAAGAAATTTGGGCTTGACTTCAACCCTGGTCCCTCCTCACCAAGGGCAGATGGCACACGCGACGCCGATCCCAATATCATCGGGCCGTATGCCAATCTTGCAGGCCTCATCACCCGCATCCTAGTCCAAGGGACTGCCGTGAATGACCCCCCAGCAGATACTGAGTCTGATGATGCCCCTGCTGCGCCGAAGCCAAAGTAGAAGAAGCCAAAAGCTTCAAAGCCAGCCGCTTCTCCTAAAATCTCAAGAGCGAAGCCATTGGCAACTGCACCTCCTGAAGCCAGTGTGCAGTCTGAAGATTTATCACGAGTCTACAAGCCCCTAGAAGCCAAGAAGCCTCAGCCACACACAGGCAAAGAGCTCACAGCTGCTGCCATTCTGCGCTGCGAAACTCTTGATCTCTCAAGCGATGAAGATCTTGGAGATGACGCTCTTGAGCAGCTCATCAAGAGCAAGGAGGAGGCTGAAATCTTCAACAATCTGCCTCTGTTTGATGTCGCCATCATCCACAATTTCATCGATGAATGGTTTGCCTCACCGGACATCAGCTTTGACGATCTGCAGCTGCCCATAGGCCTCAGCGTTGCCTTTCAAGGCGCAATTGCTTCAGAACTTGCAATAGCCCAACGCATTGTAGAACTGAAGCAGAAAATTGATTATGAAAAGGCTCAGTTCAAGAAGCACGTGGCCAAGCTCAGCGTGCAAGAAGTGAAAGACTTCAAGATCATGTTGCACGAGCTGAAAGAGAACTTTCTGAAGACGCGTGCCGAAGCTCAAGGCTCGCGAGAGCGCATGAAGACTCTGGCTGATCGCTGCGTGCAGGCCTACAATGAGGCCGAGAAGAAGAAAAAGAAGCCTGTTGTGCCTGAACCAGAAGCGCCAAGGTCAGAAACTGCTCCGATTGTCTTCCCCACTGCAACGACTGGCTCGAAGCCAAAGAGTCGATCAACCGCCTCAGAGCTCAAGAAGACACGGACTGCAGAGGCTGAAGCTAGGAAGAGGAAACATTCTGAAGCCTCTCCTTCTGACCCCACCATCAAGAAGCGCAAGACCAAGAAATCTCGGGCTGCTCCCACAGAGCCCTTGATAGTTGAACCCCTCTCCGTCCGCTATCCTGACGCAGATCGTCAGTTGACTGTGCATGAGCCTGCCTTCACAGAGGCTCCGCACGCTGAAGACATTCCAACAGCCGACCACAACGCTGCTGAAGACATTGGTCTCCAAGACAATGTACAAGGTGATGCAGCCCTTCCTCAGCTTGAGACAAGCGAACTGATCAGCATTGGTCGTCCATTGACGCCAATCACACAAGATGCATCGTGGGCAGATCGCCCACAGGAGGAAGATAATGAGCCCCAGCCCACTGCAACTCCATCGGCGTTGCCTACATTCCGTAGGCTTCGCAAAGGGCCAAGGGCTCAGGCTGCTGACGACATTCCGGCTGCATCAGCCGAAGAGCATGCAGAAATACCACAAGCTCCAACTCCCCTGCACCAACAAGAAGCAGTTCTCCAGGAGAACGTGCCTGAGTTCGTCCCTCCCACTACACGTGTGGAGGCGGAAAATGTTGAGGCTACCACAAACAACGCCGAAGCAAATGTGGAGCCCTCCCCAACAACAGCTTCAGAAGACACTGAAGCTACTGCTCCCGAACCTTCTGTGCCCGAGTCTGCTGCGGGTCCCCAATTCAACTATCATATTGCGCACAGGCCCCAGGTCCAGAAGCCGATCCCATGACTGCCAAGGTTCCCAGGTTCTGCATCAGCTCCTGGCTCCTTCAACATCAACGGCTTCAGGACAGACAACACGTTTTTCAACAGCTCCAAGAACCCTTATTCAAGGGAACAGATTGTATCAGATAGGTTCTGGAGCTATCAACAGCGCAGCTATTATTCATGCATCCTATACAACCAAGGCCGCATCTTTCCTCACAAGCGCCTTGAGGTTGAAGCTGTTGCTGGTCTGCCTGGTCTGGAAGAAGCATTGGATTGCTTCAAGCAAGTGGGTCTGCTGCCGTTTATCACCGATGAAGAGCACTGGAACGAAGAGCTTCTGCTCCAGTTCTATGCCACCCTGCATATCAAAGGCTATAACAGAGATCCGAAGACATGGGTCCTGGAGTGGATGACCGGCAATGTCCATCATGAAGCCAATGCTTTCGACATAATTGAGCTTATCGGCCTTCCCACTCCTGGCGAATTCTTTGAAGAAGGCTGCCAACTCCATGTTGAAGCAATTGAGAGCATATTTCAGCGATCTGAGCCAGATATGAGTCAGATGCTCTCAATGATGAAGCCATTGCCTCCTAATGCACCCTATCCAACTAGGTTCTTCGTTGAAGACTTAGGGTACCTGCCCAGAACAATATATCACATCATAAGGCGGACTCTCTGGCCCGTAAAGGGACACTCTCGATATGCAACGATTGAAGGTGCAATGAAGACTCTCATCTTCTGCATTCTTCATGGCAAATGCTTCAATGCACAGGATCTCTTCATCCGTCAACTTGCAGCGTCTGCCTCAGAATTGTTTGGATTGAAGTTCTATGCCCCTTGGGTTATGAGGCTGATCAAGCTTCACTCTGCAATCTACTATCAACCCTCAGCCCGCAATCATAGGATATTTTTGCCAGATGTAGACACATCTGCTGAAGCAATATATCCAGAGCCTGCCAAGCAACCATTAAGTCTTCAGAATGCAGAACACCAGAGCTTCACTCAAAATATTGAAGGTGTTGAAGCTCTCTCCCGAGTGTATCCAATGGCTGGCACCACACGTGCCCCTGCATCAACTGAAGCCACTAACAGCACAGCTGCAAAGAGACCCAAGAAGCGCGCTCGTGCATTCAATGACCGAGAGCTTCTTGTGGCTCTTCACCAAAAGCAAGATAGGCATCACGACTGGCTCAAGAGGCAGATGAGAAGCATCATGCAAGACGTCAATCGCATTAGAAATCTGGCAACCAAGAATGCATTTGTCTCACACGAGACCTGTCGCCGCACTTGGAAAGGCCTCACCATGATGTGCACTGAAGCTGACCTGCATGAGGATGGCTTCAAAGAGAGATTCAAATTTGACTCCACGCCTCCAAGAAAAGCTGTGATGCGAAGGACACCATCACTTGAAGAGTCAGAGTTCTCTTCTTCTGCTGCCACCGTGTCTGCCCGGATTATTGAAGAAGAAGACGACGCGACATCATCTCCACCTGCTTCAACACGCGTCGAATCTGCACCAACCTCGTCTGCACCGCCACCAAACAACTCCACCGACCCTGCTGCGCCTGGGAACGCGTAGAAACCTCTATGTCTTCAAACCTTTTTGGTCATCACTGACAAAAGGGGGAGAAGCATATGATGTTTATAGTCTTCAAGCGGGTCACTATAGGCGGGTGCCTTCATATTTTGCTACATTTTGCTTCATGCTTACAACTCCTGTTTTTGCTACATTTGCTTCATTGAGTTGTAACACTTAGCCTTGATGGTCGTCTGCTACCTGTTTGTCACTCCGTTTTGCGAAGATAAATTCCGCATGTGCGACGATAAAATCCACACTCATCTCATTCTGCAGACGTCCATTTTCCATTATGCATGTCATTATCTTCATATACTTTCACATGCACGGTGGATTGTCATCATAAGTTGAAGTGGATCTCCACAAGTACAACCTGCCATGTGCATTTGCATTCAAGAAGCAAATTACTTATATGCACATCTTCAGGGGGAGCCCTTGCAACTTATGAAGACAATTCCTTTACAATTTCACAAATTATGTTCCCCGTTGAAAACTTCAACTAGTTTGTCATCAATCACCAAAAAGGGGGAGATTGTAAGTGCATCTAGTGCCACCCCTAGTTGGTTTTGGAGTATTGACGACAAACCTAGTTGAGGGACTAATGTGTTTGTGAGAAATGCAGGAAAACACAGGTAGAAATCCCTCATTGATTCGGTTTCACTACCAGAGATGACCCCTAAAAATGTACGAAGACATTGAAGACAATGGTGGTTTATGAAGATATTCATATTGAAGACAATGACATGAGAAGACTCCCTATGAAGCTTATGGAACTCGAAGACTTAGATCCTTCGTAGTTTTATTTCTTTCATGTTGTGTCATAGGAACCACCGTACTATTAAGTGGGGTCCAAGAGAACCAGTCAGAATGACTGAAGTGATGCCTAATTTAAATCCTATGTCTTCGAGCGAAGACTATGAGAGCAAATCTTTTCCAGAGTCAGACAAGTCAGCTTTACTTGTACCCCAAGTAAAGTTGCCGTGTGAGTTCAAAATTCGACCGTTGGTACACGTGTCAGTTCCTTAGTGACCCAGGGTCATTTCGGACAAATCAGGTTGGGTTGCTAAGTGGCTATAAATAGCCCACCCCCACAACCAGAAACGGTTGGCTGCTCAGATTTCAGTGCACGGCTTTTGTCGTTTGAGAGCAACCCACCTCGAAGCCTTTGAGAGAAAATTCCTAGCGAGGAGAAAAGCCCTAACCACCCAGAGCCAGAGTAAATTGGGCATCACTTAAGTCTTCGTGTCTGAGTGATCTGAAGACTTATTACACTTGAGGACTGTGCATCCTCCAGACGGTTAGGCGTCGCGTTCAGAGCATCCAAGAGAAATTGTGGATTGCCAGTGAACGAAGTCTGTGATGGTTTGGAAGTCGCCTGAAGACTTACCACGAGTGATTGGACGAGGTCTGTGTGACCTTAGTTCAAGGATAATACGGTGAGGACTGGGTGTCTTGGACTAAGTGTCCTTGACTGGGTGTCCGGGACTGTGTGTCCTTTGGTTTAAATACCTAGCCGCTCCAACCAGACGTACAGTTGTCACAGCAACTGGAACTGGTCCAACAAATCATTGTCTTCAACGTGTCACTGGTTTCATCTTCACTTCCTTTGACTTACTGTTATTCATTGTGATGCCATTGCATGCTTGCTTTATCTTTTATCTTCACAACATGAATGTATGATCTGTTTGGCTTCATAACTTCTTCCTACCTGATCCTTATTACACTGAAGCTGTTTGTCATTGTGCTTTCACTATATTGAATACATGACCATGGCTGCCCTAGTGTAATCTAACTTCCGCTCCTTAGTAATAGGCATAATCTTCACTGTTTGTCTTCATAACTCTCACGTGTTGAAGACTTTCATAAAAATCGCCTATTCACCCCCCCCTCTAGTCGATATAACACACTTTCACCCTTGAAAGAAGTATCATACTTCTCTTGTTGAGGAACAAACTTTGTCTTGGGGTATTGATCTTCTTCCCACTCAACTCCATTGGCATTGAACTTTCGTTCAAAACCAACACCTTGATTCTTCCGGTGCATTCCTTGCTTGCGCACAATTTCCTTGAATTGCTTACTCCCGGCAAGGCTTTTGTACACTCCTTTCTCTATAATTCCCTTCAATAAGCTATTTTCTTGCTCAAGTGTAACTTGGCTAAGAGAATCATTAGTGGAATCAAGAGAACTACTAGAAGCAACAATATTGGATTTAGCATGATCATTGTTACTGCTAGAGGAAGAATCTTTCTTGTTCTTGTTACTAGACTTGACTTGAGGCATGTAAGTGGATAAGAGTAAACGCTTGGCAATGTAAGAAGAACTTTTCTTGCGGAGATCATCATTGATTGCTTTTAAGAACTCATGCTCTTGCTCAAGATTGAGCTTTTCAAAGCGTAATTTCTCATGAGCTCTTAAAAGTTCTCGATGATCTTCGAAGATAGTTTCATGAGCTAACTTAAGAGTGTTTAGTTCTTTAGTTAGAGCCTCAATCTTCTCCTTATCATTGTCATTCGTTTTATCTTGATTAGCATGATTAATTGGCGTTTCATCATAGTATTCATCACTAGAGTTGTCAACAAGCAAATCATCACCTAACAAGTCATCTTCATCACTATTGAAATCAACATACTCGGGGTGTGTTACCTTAGGACCTTTGGCCATGAAGCATGTTCCAATTCCTTCATTTGGTGAGTCAAATATGTCGTAGGAGTTGGTTGACACAAGTGCTAGACCGGCAACACCTTCATCTTGAGTATCTTCGGAGTCGGAGTGATAACTTCTCTCGGAGTGGGTGTTGGAGTCGGAGCTGGATACGCATTCACCAACATGAGCTTGATGTCTTCATTTTGTGTAGCTCCTTGATGATTTTTCCTTCCTTTTCGAATCCTTGCTTCTCCGTGAGTATCTTCGTTCATAACGATCATCTCTACTCCTTCTCTCTCTTGGTGGTGATTCTTTGCTTCTTCTTTTTGGAGAATCTTCTCTTCTCTTGTAGGGAGCCGTACACTCATTGGAATAGTGTCCGGGTCTTCCACAACTGTAGCAGTTTCGCTCTCGACTAGAAGATCTTTTGTCATTGTAGGACCTTGACTTGAAGCTTCTATCTTTGCTTCTACTCTTGTAGAACTTGTTGAAGTTCTTCACCATTAAGCTCAATTCTTCATTGAAGTTTTGTTTCTCACTTGATGATGTAGGGGCTTCACATGAGGCTTTGTAGGCACCACTTGATTTGTTGTGAAGTTCCTCTTTATCCTTAAGTGACATCTCATGAGCAACAATTCTTCCAATCACCTCCGTTGGCTTGAGATCTTTGTAATTGGGCATCATTTGGATCAATGTGCACATGGTATCATATTTTCCATCCAAGGCTCTTAGAATCTTCTTGATGATGAATCTATCGGTCATCTCTTCACTTCCTAAGCCGGCAATCTCATTTGTGATGAGAGCAAGCCTAGAGTACATATCAGCGACACCTTCACCATCCTTCATTTTGAACTTGTCAAGTTGACTTTGAAGCACATCCAACTTGGATTCCTTGACGGAGTCGGTACCTTCGTGCATATCAATCAAAGTGTCCCAAATTTCCTTTGCATTCTCAAGACGGCTGATTTTGTTGAATTCTTCGGGGCACAATCCGTTGAAGAGAATATCACAAGCTTGAGCATTGTATTGCAACATCTTCAACTCATCCACGGTAGCTTCACGGTTTGGTTCTTTCCCATCAAAGAAGTCACCTTGCAAACCAACACACACAATAGCCCAAACGGCGGGGTTATGTCCAAGAATATGCATTTTCATTTTATGCTTCCAACTAGCAAAATTAGTACCATCAAAGTAAGGACCTCTACGGTGATAATTTCCCTCGCTAGACGCCATACTCTCCTAGGTTGTGAAACCAAGGCTATGACCACCAAAAGCTATGGAGATCAAAGCAAATGGAGACCAAAGCTCTGATACCACTTGTAGGATCGAAAGTATGTCTAGAGGGGGGTGATTAGACTACTTGACCAAATAAAAACTTAACCTTTTCCCAATTTTAGTTCTTGGCAGATTTTAGCTATTGTAGGACAAGTCAAGCAATCATCACACAATTCAAGCAAGCATGCAAAGAGTATATTGGCAGTGGAAAGTAAAGCATGCAACTTGCAAGAATGTAAAGGGAAGGGTTTGGAGAATTCAAACACAATTGGAGACATGGATGTTCTTCCCGTGGTTCGGATAGGTGGTGCTATCCTACATCCACCTTGATGGAGACTTCAACCCACGAAGGGTAACGGTTGCGCGAGTCCATGGAGGGCTCCACCCACGAAGGGTAATGGTTGCGCGAGTCCATGGAGGGCTCCACCCACGAAGGTTCCACGAAGAAGCAACCACCCACGAAGGGTCCATGAAGAAGCAACCTTGTCTATCCCACCATGGCCATCGCCCACGAAGGACTTGCCTCACTAGCGGTAGATCTTCACGAAGTAGGCGATCTCCTTGCCCTTACAAACTCCTTGGTTCAACTCAACAATCTTGTCGGAGGTTCCCAAGTGACACCTAGCCAATCTAGGAGACACCACTCTCCAAGAAGTAACAAATGGTGTGTTGGTGATGAACTCCTTGCTCTTGTGCTTCAAATGATAGTCTCCCCAACACTCAACTCTCTCTCATAGGATTTGGATTTTGTGGAAAGAAGATTTGAGTGGAAAGCAACTTGGGGAAGGCTAGAGATCAAGATTCATATGGTAGGAATGGAATATCTTGGTCTCAACACATGAGTAGGTGGTTCTCTCTCAGAACATATGAGTTGGAATTGTGTATGTGTTCTGATGGCTCTCTCCACGAATGAAGAGGAGGTGGAGGGGTATATATAGCCTCCACACAAAATCCAACCGTTACACACAGTTTTCCAATCTCGATGGGACCGAATCAACAAACTCGGTCGAACCGAAAAGGTAAACCTAGTGACCGTTAGAGATTTTCGGTGGGACTGACATGCAACTCGGTAGGACCGATATGGTTAGGGTTTGGGCATAACGTAATCTCGGTGAGACCAATTACACAAACTCGGTGAGACCGAGTTTGGTAATAAGCTAACCAGAGAGTTGGTCAGGCAAACTTGGTGGGACCGATTTGCTCTTTCGGTGAGACCGAATAGTTACAAAAAGGAAACAAAGAGTTTACACTGCAATCTCGGTGGGACCGATTCGCTCTTTCGGTGAGACCGAAAAGTTACGAAAGGGAAACAAAGAGTTTGCAATCCCATCTCGGTGAGACCGAGATCCCTATCGGTAGAACCGAATTGCTAGGGTTTGGCAGTGGCTTATGACAAGTGAAACTCGGTGGCGCCGGATAGAAAGAATCGGTAGGACCGAGTTTGGCTTAGGGTTTAGGTCATATGTGGATATGGGAAAGTAGTTGAGGGTTTTGGAGCATATCACTAAGCACATGAAGCAAGAGGCTCATTAAGCAACACCTCATCCCTCCTTGATAGTATTGGCTTTTCCTATGGACTCAATGTGATCTTGGATCACTAAAATGTAAAATGAAGAGTCTTGAGCTTTTGAGCTTGAGCCAATCCTTTGTCCTTAGCATTTTGAGGGTTCCACTTTCACATCCATGCCATGCCAATCATTGAGCTTTCCTGAAATAGTCATCTTGGAATAGCATTAGCTCAATGAGCTATATGTTGTTATGAATTACCAAAACCACCTCGGGATAGTTGCACTTTCAGCGGCCCCCTCGGAAATCATGGAAAACCAGCAGCTTGATGCGCGACCGGATGCATTCTATGGTGCCAGATTCGTGCCATGACTTCAAGTTCAGCTTGCCAGTGGATTGGTCGGTTTTTCCAGACTGAAAATTCAACCAGTCAAATGTACATGCAGTTCATCAGCTATTGATAGCAAGTAGCAATATGGCACAGTTCAAAATATGATGCTAGTACATGATGCTGCAAATGGAGGCCAATGGAAGCATTAGGGGCCTCACCTTGATGTGGAGCGTCTCAACATTCGGAAAGCATCTGAGGACATCAGGAATCATCTTGGCATCATTGCGGACTTCGAAACGCACCTCCAAAGCCAGGATTCCCACACTTGGCACCATGGTGCTCGGACTCACCCCTGTCCCAGCCTGCAATTGCAATTACAAATTTACAATGCACCCAATTAAGAGAAGAAAGATCACACATTTGCATTGATCGCCTAGGAATTTACGTTGAACCTTGAACGAAAGGGAGATGAGGCACCTTGATGATGGTGTTGCCGACCTCTAGGATGTGCCTTTGGTCCAGCTCCAAGTATCCCAACAAGTGCAGCTTGGGGGCATGGCCAATCTTCACCTTGGTGCAGGTGCCATTAGGGGTACAACCTTCGGACTGGATGAGCCGCTCAAGGCGTGGGGCGTTCACCACGAAGATTTCTTCAAGGAAGCACACGATGATCTGCACGCACCGGAGGCTTTGGCTGACAAGGCGGAGGCAAAGCCTGAAGAGATTCCCTTCGAGACAGAGCATCTCCAGCACGGGGCTCCTGTCGAGGACGAAGTCCAAGTCCCTGCTCTCCATGATGACATTGCAGAGCCCGAGCTCACAGAGGTTGCGGAAACAGGTGGCGCTCGGGAGGCCGGCCGTCTCAGGGAACTTCCAGGGGCCGAGGTAGAGGCGGGTGAGGGTGGCCATGCCTAAGAAAGTGTCAGGGAGAGTGACGTCGAGCGGCCACCGGCGGTTGACGAGGACGAGTTCCTGGATACCCTTGTCGGCGAGGATCTGGAGCCAGCCCGTGAGCAGGGCAGGGAACTCGTCCATGTAGCAGCCGTTGAGGTGGACGCATCGGACGGGGCCCAGGTGCGTGGCGAGGACGTTGGACACGGCGGAGGTGGCGGGGAAGAGGTCGGCGTTGACGAGGACGAGTGGGGCGGAGCGCCAGACCCCGCACCAGCGGCGGGAGAGCGCGGAGGTGCGGGCGGCGTCCTTTACGGGGAGGCGGGAGACGATGTTGTGCAGGAGCGTGTCGGGGAGGCGGCTGACGCGGTCGACATCGTCGTGGGGGGGAAGGGCGAAGAGCGGCGGCGGAGACGGGCGGGTCGGGGAGGGCATAGTGGGCAGGCAAGTAGGTGCGGTGGAAGAGCTGATGCATCCAGTCCTCGCTGCCCAGGTACTCGCCCACTAGCTTGACCAAAGGCATGAAAAGGGGACTCGAGGTGAAGTACTCCATTTCCGCCGCCGCCGCCGGAAGCCGCGGTGGGGACGAGGGCTTTGAGCGCTGTGTCTGTGGATGGAGCAAGAACGGCCGAAGGAAAGGGAAAATAGAATGCTCCTGAGCTTTTTTATTTTTTGGGATGGAACCGGGCCGATCTCCTATGATACCAATTCGGAAAAAATCAAACATAAATGATTCAAAAAAATCGTGAAAATTTTGTGAATGCTCACAATACATGTGTCTTTTTTTGCAGGTGAAAAGAGATTTCTCATTACTCACGGAGGCTTCTCAGCCAGAGCCAAGCTTACAATGAGGTCTAATCCCGAGTGCAACTAAACAGTGGTGCGGGAAGTGCTCCTACCATACTTGGCGAGCTCATAACTAACTTTGTTCTGTGAACGACAACAAAGATTAAAAGAGATCTCTCTCCCCTCTGTCGCTACTAGTCTCTTAATGTCCTCGACAACGATGCGATGGACCGACCGGTCCTGTCCTTGCGCTGTGATCATGGACACCGCCTCCGCACAATCAAGTGAGTCGGGGAAAGATCAAGCATAAGTGAGTCGGGGAAGGATTAAGCATAAGTGAGTTGGGGATGTGGATTTTATCCCCAAATTCACTATTCCTTGGGGAAGAGCTAATCTTCGTTCGAGCAGTGCCAGAGCCAAAGCTTACGGAACGCCACCGAAGGCTCACTGTATTCTCCTCGAGTTACCCAACGGATGAGCCTCAAATCACTTGAATTGATCTTGAAGACGACCATCACACCTTTTTACATACATCTCCAGAGCACACTACAAGCAAGGAAGCTTATGGAGGAGCCCTAATCATCTAGGAGCCCAAGCTCCATGAGTAACAAATCAATGGTAAAAAAATCTTGCGGGGAATACGAATTGGTTTGGTCAAAGCATAGATTGAATCTTGCTTTCTCATTCCCAAAAATTTCAACAAGTTTGTGTTGAAGGATTGAGAGATAGGACCAAAGTGGAGTTTGTCAATGTTGGAGATCAACAAGACATAAGTGTTAGGGTTGGAGGTGGACGAAGATGCCCTTATATGGTGTTCTTGGACGGGGTGGGATTTTTTCCCGTTGGACCCCATGCGTACGAGCTACACACATAAGAAACCCACACCCCGTGCGCATAGGGTATCCAGAGAGTTACGCGCCACCCCATAGAGAGCTACTGACCACCTCGAGCTCATGGGGTCAAAGATATCTAGTGACTTTCTGTTGCAGCTCTTTGGACACCACCGGACAAGCACAATATCGAGGGCAATATAGTGGTAGGTGTGGGAAGGCTGGTGTATATGTTTGAAGTGTTCTCACGCGGAACTCATCCAATATGAACTCTCTTAATAGTGCATTTTTTCCTACGACTCGAATCGAACCAAAATGAAAACCTTTGAGTCGCCGGGAAAACCATGCTTGTGATCTTTTAAAAATGTGTGTGTGGGGGGAGGGGGGGTCACACATCTCCAACATGATTTTCATGGAACCAATATCCTGAGATAAACTTTAGCAATCGATATTAGTTCCACTAACCATACTATCATCACACCAAAATACAATTAAGTGCCACATGCACTTCCACCATACATCTTTAGTTCCGAATCCACCCCAACTTGTGATGGAGTTGATCGACACCACTTCGGGCCAGTCCTTTTGTTAGCTTCTAGAATAAGCTGGAATAAGATCTTACTCAGCTTATTCTAGAAGCTCAACCCAAATTATTTTTTTAGAAGCCTGCTAATTAAGACTTGACTAGTAGGCTTCTAAAAAATATTTTTGGTTGGTTGCTAGTATAAATTGGGTAGGGTCGGCTTATTCTAGAAGCCCAAAAAAGGAACCAAAAGAATTGGCCCTTCATCCTCATGGCGGGAGGACCTGGTGAGCATTGTGTTCATCCCTGTTGATGATGATGAGTTTATGAAAGTCCCCTTATGTACGAGGAGATTAAGGATTTATGGGCATGGATCTAGGAGAATTGGGGAAAATTTCAGTGCGTTCGGCGTATAGGATGATCCTATCGACAAAACTAAGTGAGGAGGATTTGCTGGAGCACAACGCCAGGACTTCTAGCACTGAGTCGGAAGGCAAGAGTAGGACAAAGCTTTGGACAATCAAAGTGCCATCTAAACTGAGAGTGTTTGTCTGGAGACTTGCGCAACATTCAATTTCCACAGGCGAGCTACTACATCATTGCAACATGGCCACGACACCGGCGTGCCCCATATACGGTATGCATGACTCCTGGAGACACACTTTGCTCGAGTATTCCATGGCACAGAGTGTGTGGTCATTATCTTCAAAGGAGTTGGGTGCACGAATGTGCCTCGACCAAGATCCATGTACGAGAAACTGGATTTTCTCCTTACACGATTCACTACCAGATGTGGACTTTACTCATCTTGTGGTGACACTATGGGTGATTTGGGGAGCCAGAAGGAAGGCCATATATGAGTCTTAGGTGCCTCTGCTATAGTGCTGCCAAGGATCTGTGACCCACCAACTTTGGAGGTAATGGCGGTAAGGGAGGCGTTGGCCCCTACAGACGACCTCTATCTACAAAGGATACAAGTGGCTTCAAACTACAAGGTAGTAGTGACCGAGATCAAACAAGGGAGTGTTGCAATTTTGTTCATGAGTTTAGGTCCTCAGATGTTGAGGCACACAATTTAGCAAAGCATGCTCTTACTTTAGGGGTTGGCCTCTGCATCATCATGCTGCACACAACCATGGACATCAAGATTATACACAATCAATTTATTTAAAAAGAAACAAAAGACATTATCGACAAAAGTCATGTTGAAGCAATAGCATGCGTAGGCTCAAACCTCTGTTTCTCTTGCAATTAGGGTCTGAAACCCTGAATCGAGCATTTTTGTATGTCTCTCTACAGCATCCAAACAACAATGCAAATGAATTCTGCACATCCAGGCATATCAAGAAATAAATCGATATGAATCAATGTAATGGAGTAACATAAGATGTGCGTGATCGGCATTTTCCTTGTCATAATATATCCAGATGAACATGCAACTCCCAGAATTCAAACAGAGCACTTGTTTATCTATGCACTTTCCTAGTTAATCTGGGAGGACAAGTGGCTAGGAAATGCCACACTCCGGGAACAATATCCTGCTCTATACAACATTGTGCATCACAAGGGTGATACTATTGCCACTGTAATGGAATCATTTCTGCCAAATGTGACGTTCAGAAGAGATTTAATTGGACCTAGACTCCAATCGTGGTTTATCCTGCTTCAACGGTTGTCCACGGTGCAATTGTCACATGGGTCTGATGTATTTTGATGGAACCTACATGAGAATGGAAAATTCTCAGTGGAGTCTATGTATAGAGCGTTAATCAAGTCTGATGCGCCAGTTGATAATAATAAGAAGATCTGGAAGATGAAGATACCTCTTAAGAATAAAATATTCGCATGGTATCTTCATCGCGGAGTCATTCTTAGGGCCTGTTTGGTTTCAAATAAGTCACCAACTTATAAGTCGAAAAGTGAAAAAAGTGATTTATTTTGCCAAACAGACCCAACTTATAAGTCACCCCAACTTATAAGTCATAAGTTGCTCCACCCCAACTTAAAACTTATAAGTCACCCCCTTTTGCGTGGGTCCCACCACATTTGCATAAAAAACAAGGTGGGAAGATGTGGTCAGGTGACTTATAAGTTAGGTGACAACCAAACAAGCGTGACTTATAAGTCACTGGTTTTAAGTCACCTGACTTATAAGTCAGGTGACTTATTAAAACCAAACAAGCCCTTACTAAAGATAACCTTATCAAGAGGAATTGGCATGGAAGTCCGCGATGTGTTTTTTGTCATCATAATGAGACAATAAAACATTTATTCTTCCAATGCAAATTGGCTCGGTCTATATGGTCAGTCATTCATATAGCTTCTGGCTTGTATCCTCCTTGTAGTGTTGCCAATGTATTTGGCAACTGGTTACATGGGATTAATCACAGGTTTAGAACTCTTCTTAGGGTGGGAGCGCTAGCCGTTATTTGGTCGCTTTGGCTATGTAGAAATGATAAAGTTTTTAATGATAAAAGTACTTCTCTAATGCAGGTTATCTACAGATGTACCGGGACTCTTCGTTTATGGTCCTCTCTACAACGCGTGGAGAATCGATACCTATTTACGGAGGTGTGTAGACGATTGGAGGATACGGCGAGACATATTTTTATCCAACATGGGTGGCAACATGATCATAGGATTGGCCCACCTTCGCTTTAGGCGTTATACAGACTCTATCTTTGTATTCCGCCTATCTATTTTTCGTTTTTGCAGAGGACTTTGTGTGGCTGTGTGCATCTTAGTTATGCAGAGGCTGAGTGTAATGCTTAAACCTTTTAAGTAATAAAGCGCCCCTTTTCGAAAAAATGCACTTTCCTAGATAAGATCCAAGACTGAATGACAAGGCTGGGGGTTTAAGGCACTACTAATCATGTTACATATGATAAACCGGTCAAGCGATCAGATTAGCTTTCACGACTTCACATCAGGATTCACATTGCAATTACTAGAAGAAACCAGGAAATTCATAAAGAACTGGAGCTCTGATTATAATTAACTTGGCAGATCTAGGAAATTCAGTCAGAACACACAAAGGCACAATGCTGAAGGTATAAAATCTGCTTCAGAGAGAAACACTCATTCCCTAGAAGTAGGAGCATGCTCAAGTAAAATTGTGACACAGTTGGCAAATCATAAATTGGCTCACATGTAGCACATTTAGCAGAAATTGTGACACACATCTAGTAGAAATTGTGCGATGTAGCACATTCAGCAGAAGGCCAAAGCTAAGATAAATAAGCTACATAAAACACTTGTACTTTGCATAAACACCAGAACTACTAACTTAAACATTTGAAGGTAAACATGCTAATAGAACCAAGAACCCTGCTGAGTCTCCATAGAACATGAGCTAACGATCCAAATAGTTCCCTCATTTTTCTAGCAAAACTAAGCTCTGACGATGACGGCGAAAGGGTCCCTCACAGAGAGTCAGATCCTCTTTCGAAGTTTTGCATTTCAAGGCCTTGACCTTCAGCAAATGCACTCTTGAAGAGCAGCAGTTCACAGCAGTTACTGGCCCATTTTGTGTCGAACAGAGGCTTCACTTTGGCATTTGCCTCAGCCAGCGAGCTGAAGCTTCCATTGACACACACAATCGCCAGCTTCGTCAGCATCCGAGCGTTCTCAAGGAAGAACTTGAGCAAGGAAAGTTCGCACCGATCTCCTCGGAAGTTCTGAAAGATCATCAAGTCAACATACGAACGGATGCATTCGATGGCACCGGACTCCTCCCACAACTTGAGGTTGAGCTTGCCGGTGGTCTCGGCAGTTTTCTTGGACTGCAGATAATTAAATCGGTGCAAACTTCAGTTAGAGCTCGATCATCTCATCACTTGGCAGCGGCAATGTACATGTATGAGAGCGGGAAGATGCAAAATTGTTGACAAATTGAGTAGGGGGGTCACCTCGATGTGCAGTCTCTCAACATTTGGAAAGCACCTGAGAAAGCAAGGCAGAATTTTGGCTTCATTGCGGACACCAAAACGCACTTTTAAGCCGAGGATCTTCACGGTTGGTACCATGGTGCTCGGGCTCGCCTTTGTCCCAGTCTGCAATGCACACATTTGTTTTGAGACAAGTTGACACATTGGTATCGATGATTTGTGAGTTAAACAAGCAAAAAGCAATTCTGAGAGCGTGGGATGAACCTTGATGGTGGTGTTGCCGATCTGGAGCATGTGCAATTCCGGCTCCAAGTAGCCAAGTATGCTTAGGCTGGTGCATGACCAATCTTGATCCTCTTGTGCGAGCCTGAGCCTTTGCGGGTGAATGACTCCCAGATGATGAGGCGCTCGAGCTTGGGGGCTTCGTCCACGGCGATTTCCAGATCGGAGGCCCCGATTAACTGCACGCACCGGATGCCGCGGCTGACGAGGGTGAGACGGTCCATGAGCAAGTTGGCTTGGATGCACAGGATCTCCAACACGGGGCTCCTGGAGATGATGAAGTCCATGTGCCGGCTCTCCATGGCGACGGTGCAGAGGCCGAGCTCGCGGAGGTTGGGGAAGGAGGCGGCGCGGGGGAGGCCGGCGGTGTCCGGGAACTTCCAGAGGGCGAGGTAGAGGCGGGTGAGCGTGGCCATGCCGAAGAAGGCGGCGGGGATGTCGAGGTCAAGCGGCCATGGGCGGTTGGCGAGGACGAGTTCTTGGATGCCCTTGACGGCGAGGAGCTGCAGCCAACGCGCGAGCAGGCCCCGGAACTCCCCCATGTAGCTGGTGGTGAGGTGGACGCAGCGGAAGTGGCCCGGGTGCGCGGCGAGGATGCGGGAGACGGCGGAGGTGACGTGGTGCGCAGCGTCCCGCGTCACCTACACCTGCACTGTGGGCGAGGACGGGAGGAGGTGGGCGTCGACGAGGACGAGCGGGGCGGAGCACCAGAGGTCGCGCCAGTGGCGCGAGAGCGCGGTGGTGCGCGCGGCGTCCGTGACGGGGAGGCGGGTGAGGACGTCGCGGAGGAGCGCGTCGGGGAGGAGGCTGAGGCAGTCAAGGTGGTCGTGGGGGAGGAGGGCATAGAGGCCGGGGGCGTGGCGGGAGGCGGGCGGGCCCGGGAGGACCAGGTGGATGTAGGAGAGGATGCGTCCGATGAGCGCCTCGAGGTCGTGCGGGTCCTTGCCCCGGCCCCGCCACAGGCTCTCCGACGCGCGGTCCATGGGGAGGGTGGCAAGAAGGCGGCCATGGCCTCCACCGCCGACGAGGTGGGGTTTTTGAGTTGAGCACGGCAGGGAGAGCGAGGGGTGGAGGCGGAGGGAATGAAAGCCTTGACTTTTGTGCGGGGCGCCTTTTTTTTCTGTAGCGGTGGTGGCCAGGTGCGCCGGTGCGGCTTGCCTGTGTGAAATGTGGCCGGCGGGTTTCAAGTTTGAACCCCTACTCGAGTTGGATTCCCGCTCGAATTTTCAAATTCCTTATCTCTACTATTAAAGCGGAATTGAAGGTCGTGATGGTTCAACCTCGTTCGCTCCCCCGCCTCGTTCCGTCATCCCCTCGCACGATTTCCTCGTGAAAAAAAATTAGCCACAACCCCTCGCTCCCGATCCCCTCGCCCTCCTGATGCCACCCACAATCTCCCCTCTTCGCTCCCAACCCACCCGGTCGCAGGGAGTCTATGAAGCAGTTTCGTCTTCCACCCCATCAACCACCGCCCGTCCCTTCTTTTCCCACTTTCCTCGTCCATCTTCTCGCAGCTCTGCTGATGGCTGTCGCTGATACGTCTCCAACGTATCTATAATTTTTGATTGCTCCATGCTATATTATCTACTGTTTTGGACTATATTGGGCTTTATTTTTCACTTTTATATTATTTTTGGGACTAACCTATTAACCGGAGGCCCAACCCAGAATTGCTGTTTTTTTGCCTATTTCAGTGTTTCGGAGAAACGGAATATCAAACGGAGTCCAAACGGAATGAAACCTTTGGGAACGTGATTTTCTCACCGAACGTGATCCAGGAGACTTGGACCCTATGCCAAGGCATCAGAGAGGCGGTCACGAGGGTGGGGGGCGCCCCCCCTAGGGCGCGCCCCCTGCCTCGTGGGCCCCTCGGAGCTCCACCGACGTACTCCTTCCTCCGATATATACCTACGTACCCCCAAACGATCAGAAGAGGAGCCAAAAACCTAATTCCACCGCCGCAACTTTCTGTATCCACTAGATCCCATCTTGGGGCCTGTTCCGGAGCTCCGCCGGAGAGGGCCGTCATCACGGAGGGCTTCTACACCATCATAGCCTCTCCGATGAAGTGTGAGTAGTTTACCTCAGACCTTCGGGTCCATAGTTAGTAGCTAGAAGGCTTCTTCTCTCTTTTTGGATCTCAATACAAAGTTCTCCCCTCTCTTGTGGAGATCTATTCAATGTAATCTTCTTTTTGCGGTGTGTTTGTTGAGACCGATGAATTGTGGGTTTATGATCAAGTCTATCTATGAATAATATGTGAATCTTCTCTGAATTCTTTTATGTATGATTGGTTATCTTTGCAAGTCTCTTCGAATTATCTGTTTGGTTTGGCCAACTAGATTGATAGTTCTTGCCATGGGAGAAGTGCTTAGCTTTGGGTTCGATCTTGCGGTGTCCTTTCCCAGTGACAGAAGGGGCAGCAAGGCACGTATTGCATTGTTGCCATCGAGGATAACAAGATGGGGTTTATTTCATATTACATGAATTTATCTCTCTACATCATGTCATCTTGCTTAAAGCGTTACTCTGTTTTTAACTTAATACTCTAGATGCATGCTGGATAGCGGTCGATGAGTGGAGTAATAGAAGTAGATGCAGAATCATTTCAGTCTACTTGTCACGGACGTGATGCCTATATACATGATCATGCCTAGATATTCTCATAACTATGCTCAATTCTATCAATTGCTCAACAGTAATTTGTTCACCCACCATAGAATACTTATGCTCTTGAGAGAAGCCACTAGTGAGACCTATGGCCCCCGGGTCTATTCTCATCATATCAATCTCCATCACTTTAATCTTGTTTTGCTTTTTTACTTTGCCTTTACTTTTTACTTTGCATCTTTATACCAAAAATACCAAAAATATTATATCTATTAGATCTCACTCTCGTAAGTGTCCGTGAAGGGATTGACAACCCCTAATCGCGTTGGTTGCGAGTAGCTATCGTTTTGTGCAGGTACGAGGGACTTGAGCGTGGCCTCCTACTGGATTGATACCTTGGTTCTTAAAAACTGAGGGAAATACTTACGCTACTCTGCTGCATCATCCCTTCCTTTTCGGGGAAAACCAACGCAAGCTCAAGAGATAGCAAGAAGGATTTCTGGCGCCGTTGCCAGGGAGTCTATGCAAAAAGTCAACATACCAAGTACCCATCACAATCCCTATATCTCGCATTACATTATTTGCCATTTGCCTCTCGTTTTCCTCTCCCCCACTTCACCCTTGCCATTTTATTTGCCCTCTCTTTCTCAATCTCCTTCTCCTTCTCCGCCTCTTTTGCCCGTTTGCTTTTGTTTGCTCGTGTGCTAGTTTGCTTGTTTGTCGCGATGGCTCAAGATACTACCAAATTGTGTGACTTCACCAATACCAATAATAATGATTTCCTTAGCACTCCGATTGCTCCTCTTGCCAATACTGAATCTTGTAAAATCAATACTGCTTTTTTGAATCTTGTTATGATAGATCAATTCACCGGCCTTCCTAGTGAAGATGCCGCTACTCATCTGAATAGCTTCGTTGATTTATGTGATATGCAAAAGAAAAAAGATGTCGATAATGATGTCGTTGAATTGAAGCTATTTCCTTTTTTGCTTAGAGATCGTGCTAAAGCTTGGTTTTCGTCTTTGCCTAAAAATAGTATTAATTCTTGGAACAAGTGCAAAGATGCCTTTATCTCTAAGTATTTCCCTCCCACTAAGATCATCTCTCTTAGAAACGATATTATGAACTTTAAGTAACTTGATCATGAACATGTTGCGCAAGCTTGGGAGAGAATGAAATTAATGATACGTAATTGCCCTACTCATGGTTTGAATTTGTGGATGATTATTCAAAATTTTTATGCCGGATTGGATTTTGCTTCTAGAAATCTTTTAGATTCGGCCGATGGAGGCACTTTCATGGAAATCACTTTAGGAGATGCTACTAAACTCCTAGACAATATTATGGTTAATTATTCTCAACGGCATACTGAAAGATCTTCTAATAAAAAAGTGCATGCGATAGAAGAAATCAATGTTTTGAGTGGAAAGATGGATGAACTTATGAAATTATTTGCTACTAAGAGTGTTTCTTCTGATCCTAATGATATGCCTTTGTCTACTTTGATTGAGAATAAAAATGAATCTATGGATGTGAATTTTGTTGGTAGGAATAATTTTGGTAACAACGCTTATAGAGGGAATTTTAATCCTAGGCCATATCCTAGTAATCCTTCTAATAATTATGGGAATTCCTACAGCAACTCTTATGGAAATTATAATAAGATGCCCTCTGAATTTTAGAATAGTGTTAAAGAGTTTATGAATTCACAAAATAATTTTAATGCTTTGCTTGAAGAGATATTGCTTAAAGTTGATGATTTGGCTAGAAACGTTGATAGAATTTCTCTTGAGATTGATTCTTTAATGCTTAGGTCTATTCCTCCTAAGCATGATATCAATGAGTCTCTCAAAGCCATGAGAATTTCCATTAATGAGTGCAAGGAAAGAACCGCTAGGACGCTGCTTCCAAAGATGCCTTTATTAAAGCGTGTTCTTGTTGGCGATCATAGCAGAAATTCAAAATTTTCCTACGTGTCACCAACATCAATCTATGGAGAGACTAGCAACGAGAGAGAAGGGGAGTGCATCTACATACCCTTGTAGATCCCTAAGCGGAAGCGTTCAAGAGAACGGGGTTGATGGAGTCGTACTCGTCGTGATCCAAATCACCGATGATCCTAGCGCCGAACGGACGGCACCTCCCCGTTCAACACACGTACGGAGCGGAGACGCCTCCTCCTTCTTGATCCAGCAAGGGGGGAGGAGAAGTTGATGGAGATCCAGCAGCATGACGGCGTGGTGGTGGAAGTAGCGGGATCCCGGCAGGGCTTCGCCAAGCACAAGCGGGGAGGAAGAGGTGTCACGGGAGGGAGGGAGGCGCCAGGGCTTTAGGTGCGGCTGCCCTCCCTCCCCTCCACTATATATAGGGGCCTAGGGGGCGCCGGCCCCTTGTAGATCCCATCTAGGGAAGGGGGCGGCAGCCCTAGGGGTGGCTTGGCCTCCAAGCCAAGTGGAGGCGCCCCCACCCCTTAGGGTTTCCAACCCTAGGCGCATGGGAGGCCCAAGGGGGGGCGCACCAGCACACCAGGGGCTGGTTCCCACGCCCCTTCAGCCCATGGGGCCCTACGGGATAGGTTGCCCCACCCGGTGGACCCCCGGGACCCTTCCGGTGGTCCCGGTACAATACCGATGACCCTGAAACTCTTTCGGTGGCCGAAACTGGACTTCCTATATATAAATCTTTACCTCTGGACCATTCCGGAACTCCTCGTGACGTCCGAGATCTCATCCGGGACTCCGAAAAACTTTAGGTTAACCGCATACTAATATCTCTACAACTCTAGCGTCACCGAACCTTAAGTGTGTAGACCCTACGAGTTCGGGAGACATGTAGACATGACCGAGACAACTCTCCGGTCAATAACCAACAACGGGATCTGGATACCCATGTTGGCTCCCACATGCTCCACGATGATCTCATCGGATGAACCACGATGTCGAGGATTCAATCAATCCTGTATACAATTCCCTTTGTCTACCGGTATAGTACTTGCCCGAGATTCGATCGTCGGTATCCCGATACCTTGTTCAATCTCGTTACTGGCAAGTCTCTTTACTTGTATCGTAACACATCATCCCGTGATCAACTCCTTGGTCACATTGTGCACATTATGATGATGTCCAACCGAGTGGGCCCAGAGATACCTCTCTGTTTACACGGAGTGACAAATCCCGGTCTCAATTCGTGCCAACCCAACAGACACTTTCGGAGATACCCGCAGTGCACCTTTATAGCCACCCAGTTACGTTGTGACGTTTGGTACACCCAAAGCATTCCTACGGTATCCGGGAGTTGCACAATCTCATGGTCTAAGGAAATGATACTTGACATTAGAAAAGCTTTATCATACAAACTACACGATCTTGTGCTAGGCTTAGGATTGGGTCTTGTCCATCACATCATTCTCCTAATGATGTGATCCCGTTATCAATGACATCCAATGTCCATGGTCAGGAAACCATGACCATCTATTGATCAACGAGCTAGTCAACTAGAGGCTTACTAGGGACATGTTGTGGTCTATGTATTCACACATGTATTACGGTTTCCGGTTAATACAATTATAGCATGAACAATAGACAATTATCATGAACAAGGAAATACAATAATAAGCATTTTATTATTGCCTCTAGGGCATATTTCCAACAGTCTCCCACTTGCACTAGAGTCAACAATCTAGTTCACATCACTATGTGATTGTAATGAATCCAACACCCATGGGGTTTGTTCATATCTTGCTTGTGAGAGAGGTTTATCAGTCAATGGGTCTGAACCTTTCAAATCCATGTGTGCTTTACAAATCTCTATGTCATCTTGTAGATGCAGCTACCACGCGCTACTTGGAGCTATTCCAAATAACTGCTCTACTATACAAATCCGGTTTACTCCTCAGAGTAATCCGGATTAGTGTCAAAGTTTGCATCGACGTAACCCTTTACGACGAACTCTTATACCACCTCCATAATCGAGAAAATTCCTTAGTCCACTAGTTACTAAGGATAAGTTCGACCGCTGTCATGTGATCCATTCCTGGATCATTCTTGTACCCCTTGACTGACTAATGGCAAGGCACACTTCAGGTGCGGTACACATCATAGCATACTATAGAGCCTACGTCTAAAGCATAGGGGACGACCTTCGTCCTTTCTCTCTCTTCTGCTGTGGTCAGGTCTTGAGTCTTACTCAATACTCACACCTTGTAACACAGCCAAGAACTCCTTCTTTGCTGATCTATTTTGAACTCCTTCAAAATCTTGTCACGGTATGTATTCATTTGAAAGTACTATTAAGCATTTTTGATCTATCCTTATAGATCTTGATGCTCAATGTTCAAGTAGCTTAATCCAGGTTTTCCATCGAAAAACACTTTTCAAATAACCCTGCATGCTTTCCAGAAATTCTACATCATTTTTGATCAACAATATGTTAACAACATATACTCATCAAAAATTCTGTAGTGCTCCCACTCACTCCTTTGGAAATACAAGTTTCGCATAAACTTTGTATAAACCCAAAATCTTTGATCATCTCATCAAAGCGTACATTCCAATTCCGAGATGCTTACTCCAGTCCTTAGAAGGATTGCTGGAGCTTTGCATACTTGTCAGCATCTTTCAGGATTGACAAAACCTTCTGGTTGTATCACATACAACATTTCCTCAAGAAAAACGTGGAGGAAACAATGTTTTGACATCCTTTCTGCAAGATTTCATAAATAATGCAGTAAATGCTAACATAATTCCAACAGACTCTTAGCATCGCTACGAGTGAGAAAGTCTCATCGTAGTCAACTCCTTGAACTTGTCGGGAAACATCTTAACGACAAGTCGAGCTTTCTTAATGGTGACACTTACCATCATTGTCTGTCTTAATTTTAAAATCCATCTGCACCCAACAGCCTTACGACCATCAAGTAGTTCTTTCAAAGGCTATACTTTGTTTTATACATGGATCCTCTCTCGGATTTTATGGCCTCGAGCCATTCATCAGAATCCGGGCCCACCATAGCTTCTCCATAGCTCGTAGGTTCATTGTTGTCTAGCAACATGACTTCCAAGACAGGATTACGTACCTCTCTGAAGTAGTACACATCTTTGTCGACCTATGAGGTTTGGTAGTGACTTGATCCGAAGTTTCATGATCACTATCATAAGCTTCCACTTCAATTGGTGTAGGTGCCATAGGAACAACTTCATGTGCCCTGCTACACACTAGTTGAAGTGATGGTTCAATAACGTCATCAAGTCTCCACCATCCTCCCACTCAATTCTTTCGAGAGAAACTTTTCCTCGAGAAAGGACCCGTTTCTAGAAACAATCACTTTTGCTTCCGGATCTGAAATAGGAGGTATACCCAACTATTTTTGGGTATTCTATGAAGATGCATTTATCCGCTTTGGGTTCGAGCTTATCAGCCTGAAACTTTTTCACATAAGCATCATAGCCCCAAACTTTTAAGAAACGACAGCTTAGGTTTCTCTAAACCATAGTTCATACGGTGTCGTCTCAACGAAATTGTGTGGTGCCATATTTAAAGTGAATGCGATTGTCTCTAATGCCTAACCCATAAACGATAGTGGTAATTTGATAAGAGACATCATGGTATGCACCATATCAATAGGGTGCAGTTATGATGTTCGGACACACCATCACACTATGGTGTTCCAGGAGGTATTAGTTGTGAAACAATTTCCACAATGTCTTAATTGTGTGCCAAACTCGTAACTCAGATATTCATCTCTATGATCATATCATAGACATTTTATCATCTTGTCACGACGATCTTCAACTTCACTCTACAATTACTTGAACCTTTCAATAATTTAGACTTGTGTTTCATCAACTAAATATACTCAGCATCTACTCAAATCATCTGTGAAGCAAGAACATAACGATATCCACTGCGTGCCTCGGCACTCATTGGACTGCACACATCAAAATGTAATACTTCCAACAAGTCGCTTTCTTGTTCCATCTTAATGAAAACGAGGCCTTTCAGTCATCTTGCCCATGTGGTATGATTTGCATGTCTCAAGTGATTCAAAATCAAGTGAGTCCAAACGATCCATCTGCATGGAGTTTCTTCATGCATATCTACCAATAGACATGGTTCGCATGTCTCAATCTTTTCAAAAACGAGTGAGTCCAAAGATCCATCAACATGGAGCTACTTCATGCGTTTTATACCAACATGACTCAAATGGCAGTGCCACAAGTATGTGGTACTATCATTACTATCTTATACCTTTTGGCATGAACATGTGTATCACTACGACCGAGATTCAATAAACAATTCATTTTAGGTGCAAGACCATTGAAGGTATTATTCAAATAAACAGAGTAACCATTATTCTCCTTAAATGAATAACCGTATTTCGATAAACATAATCCAATCATGTCTATGCTCAACGCAAACACCAAATAACAATTATTTAGGTTTAACACCAATCTCGATGGTAGAGGGAGCATGCGATGCTTGATCACATCAACCTTGGAAACACTTCCAACACATATCGTCATCTCACCTTCATCTAGTCTCCGTTTATTCTGTAGCCTTTTATTTCGAGTTACTAACACTTAGCAACTGAACCGGTATTTTAATACCCTGGTGCTACTAGGAGTACTAGTAAAGTACACATTAATATAACGTATTTCCAAAATACTTCTGTCTATCTTGCCAGCCTTCTCATCTACCAAGTATCTAGGGTAGTTCTGCTTCAGTGACCGTTTCCCTCATTACAGAAGCACTTAGTCTCGGGTTTGGTTCAACCTTTGGGTTTCTTCACTAGAGCATAAACTGATTTGCCGTCTCATGAAGTATCCCTTCTTTCCCTTGCCCTTCTTGAAACTAGTGGTTTAACCATCAACAATTGATGCTCCTACTTGATTTCTACTTTCGCGGTGTCAAACATCGCGAATTGCTCAAGGATCATCATGTCTATCCCTGATATGTTATAGTTCATCACGAAGCTCCAATAGTTTGGTGGCAATGACTATGGAGAACTATCACTATCTCATCTGGAAGATTAACTCCCACTCGATTCAAGCGATTGTAGTACTCAGACAATCTGAGCACATGCTCAACGATTGAGCTTTTCTCCCTTAGTTTGCAGGCTTAAGAAACTTGTCAGAGGTCTCATACCTCTTGACGTGGGCACTAGTCTGAAATCCCAATTTCAGTCTTTGGAACATCTCATATGTTCTGCGACGTTTCAAAAACGTCTTTGGTGCCACAATTCTAAACCATTAGCATTACGCATTGAACTATCATGTAGTCATCAAAACGTGGATGTCAGATGTTTCCCAACATCTACAGACGACGCTCGAGGTTTAGCACACTGAGCGGTGCATTAAGGACATAATCCTTCTGTGCAGCAATGAGGACAATCCTCAGTTTACGGACCCAGTCCGCATAATTGCTACTGTCAACTCTCAACTAAATTGTCTCTAGGAACATATCTAAAACAGTAGAACCAAAGCGTGAGCTATGACATAATTTGCAAAGACCTATTGACTATGTTCATGATAATTAAGTTCATCTAATCAAATTATTCAATGAACTCCCACTTAGATAGACATCCCTCTAGTCATCTAAGTGATACATGATCCGAGTCAACTAGGCCGTGTCTGATCATCACGTGAGACGGACTAGTCATCATCGGTGAACATCTTCATGTTGATCGTATCCACTATACGACTCATGTTCGACCTTTCGAACTTCCGTGTTCCGAGGCCATGTCTGTACATGCTAGGCTTGTCAAGTTAACCTAAGTGTATTGCGTGTGTAAATCTGGCTTACACCCGTTGTATGCGAACGTTAGAACCTATCACACCCGATCATCACGTGGTGCTTCGGAACAACGGACCTTAGCAACAGTGCACAGTTAGGGGGAACACTTTCTTGAAATTATTGCGAGGGATCATCTTATTTATGCTACCGTCGTTCTAAGCAAATAAGATGTAAACATGACAAACATACATGCAAATCATAAAGTGACATGATATGGCCAATATCATCTTGCGCCTTTGATCTCCATCTTCGAGGCGCGGCATGAACACCATCGTCACCGGCATGACACCATGATCTGCATCATCGTGTCTCCATGAAGTTGCCTCGCCACCTATTACTTCTACTACTATGGCTAACGGTTAGCAATAAAGTAAAGTAATTACATGGCGTTTTCATTGACACGCAGGTCATAAATAAATTAAGACAACTCCTATGGCTCCTGCCGGTTGTCATACTCATCGACATGCAAGTCGTGATTCCTATTACAAGAACATGATCAATCTCATACATCACATATATCATTCATCACATACTTTTGGCCATATCACATCACATAGCATACCCTGCAAAAACAAGTTAAACGTCCTCTAATTGTTGTTGCATGTTTTACGTGGCTGCTATGGGTTTCTAGCAAGAACTTTTCTTACCTACGCAAGACCACAACGGTGATATGCCAATTGCTATTTACCCTTCATAAGGACCCTTTTCATCGAATCCGATCCGACTAAAGTGGGAGAGACAGACACCCACCAGCCACCTTATGCATCAAGTGCATGTCAGTCGGTGGAACCAGTCTCACGTAAGCGTACGTGTAAGGTCGGTCCGGGCCGCTTCATCCCACAATGCCACCGGATCAAGATAAGGCTAGTAACGGCAAGCAAATTGAACAAATCATCACCCACAACTACTTTGTGTTCTACTCGTGCATAGAATCTACACATAAACCTGGCTCTAATACGACTGTTGGGGATCGTAGCAGAAATTCAAAATTTTCCTACGTGTCACCAACATCAATCTATGGAGAGACTAGCAACGAGAGAGAAGGGGAGTGCATCTACATACCCTTGTAGATCGCTAAGCGGAAGCGTACAAGAGAACGGGGTTGATGGAGTCGTACTCGTCATGATCCAAATCACCGATGATCCTAGCGCCGAACGGACGGCACCTCCACGTTCAACACACGTACGGAGCGGAGACGCCTCCTCCTTCTTGATCCAGCAAGGGGGGGAGGAGAAGTTGATGGAGATCCAGGAGCACGACGGCGTGGTGGTGGAAGTAGCGGGGTCCCGGCAGGGCTTCGCCAAGCACAAGCGGGGAGGAAGAGGTGTCACGGGAGGGAGGGAGGCGCCAGGGCTTTAGGTGCGGCTGCCCTCCCTCCCCTCCACTATATATAGGGGCCTAGGGGGGCACCGGCCCCTTGTAGATCCCATCTAGGGAAGGGGGCGGCAGCCCTAGGGGTGGCTTGGCCTCCAAGCCAAGTGGAGGCGCCCCCACCCCTTAGGGTTTCCAACCCTAGGCGCATGGGAGGCCCAAGGGGGGGCGCACCATCCCACCAGGGGCTGGTTCCCACGCCCCTTCAGCCCATGGGGCCCTACGGGATAGGTGGCCCCACCCGGTGGACCCCCGGGACCCTTCCGGTGGTCCCGGTACAATACCGATGACCCTGAAACTCTTCCGGTGGCCGAAACTGGACTTCCTATATATAAATCTTTACCTCTGGACCATTCCGGAACTCCTCGTGACGTCCGGGATCTCATCCGGGACTCCGAAAAACTTTAGGTTAACCGCATACTAATATCTCTACAACTCTAGCGTCACCGAACCTTAAGTGTGTAGACCCTACGGGTTCGGGAGACATGTAGACATGACCGAGACAACTCTCCGGTCAATAACCAACAACGGGATCTGGATAACCATGTTGGCTCCCACATGCTCCACGATGATCTCATCGGATGAACCATGATGTCGAGGATTCAATCAATCCCGTATACAATTCCCTTTGTCTACCGGTATAGTACTTGCCCGAGATTCGATCGTCGGTATCCCGATACCTTGTTCAATCTCATTACTGGCAAGTCTCTTTACTCGTTCCGTAACACATCATCCCGTGATCAACTCCTTTGTCACATTGTGCACATTATGATGATGTCCTACCGAGTGGGCCCAGAGATACCTCTCCGTTTACACGGAGTGACAAATCCCGGTCTCAATTCATGCCAACCCAACAGACACTTTCGGAGATACCCGCAGTGCACCTTTATAGCCACCCAGTTACGTTGTGACATTCGGTACACCCAAAGCATTCCTACGGTATCCGGGTGTTGCACAATCTCATGGTCTAAGGAAATGATACTTGACATTAGAAAAGCTTTATCATACGAACTACACGATCTTGTGCTAGGCTTAGGATTGGGTCTTGTCCATCACATCATTCTCCTAATGATGTGATCCCGTTATCAATGACATCCAATGTCCATGGTCAGGAAACCATGACCATCTATTGATCAACGAGCTAGTCAACTAGAGGCTTACTAGGGACATGTTGTGGTCTATGTATTCACACATGTATTACGGTTTCCGGTTAATACAATTATAGCATGAACAATAGACAATTATCATGAACAAGGAAATACAATAATAAGCATTTTATTATTGCCTCTAGGGCATATTTCCAACAGTTCTTCCAATTCCTATGAAAATCAAGATGAAGATCTAAAAGTTATTGATGTGTCCCCTATTAAATCTTTGCTTTGCAATATGAATCTTGATGAAACTGAATATGATCTTCCTTTACCTAGAAGGCGTCCTAAAAATTCGGAGTATTTAGATCTTTATGATGAAATTGATGAAAGTGGGATTGAAAAAAATAAAAATCTAGATGTTGCTAAACCCACTATATTGGATTTCAAGGAATTTAATTATGAAAGTTGCTCTTTAATTGATTGTATTTCCTTGTTGCAATCCGTGCTAAATTCTCCACATGCTTATAGTCAACATAAAGCCTTCATCGAACATATTGTTGATGCCTTGATGCAATCTTATGAAGAAAAACTTGAGTTGAAAGTTTCTATCCCTAGAAAACTCTATGATGAGTGGGAACCAACTATTAAAATTAAAATTAAAGATCATGAGTTTTATGCTTTGTGTGATTTGGGTGCTAGTGTCTCTACTATTCCCAAGACTTTGTGTGATTTGCTAGATTTCCGTAATATTGATGATTGCTCTCTAAACTTGCATCTTACGGATTCTACTATTAAGAAACCTATGGGAAGGATTAATGATGTTCTTATTGTTGCAAATTGGAATTATGTGCCTGTAGATTTCATTGTTCTTGATATAGATTGCAATCCTTCTTGACCTATTATTCTTGGTAGACCTTTCCTTAGAACGGTTGGTGCGATTATTGATATGAAGGAAGGGAATATTAGATTTCAATTTCCATTAAAAAAGGGCATGGAACAATTTCCTAGAAAGAAAATAAAATTGCCATATGAAACTATCATGAGAGCCACTTATGGATTGCCTACCAAAGATGGCAATACCTAGATCTATCCTCGCTTTTATGCCTAGCTAGGGGCGTTAAACGATAGCGCTTGTTGGGAGGCAACCCAATTTTATTTTTATTCCTTGATTTTTTCTACTTCTTAGTAATAAATAAATTATTTAGCCTCTGTTTTGGTTGTGTTTTTTGTGTTTAATTAGTGTTTGTGCCAAGTAGAACCGTTGGGAAGACTTGGGGAAAGTCTTGTTGAACTTGCTGTAAAAACAGAAACTTTAGTGCTCACGAGAACTGCTGTCATTTTTATTTGAAGAGTGCTATTTAGTTAATTGTTTTTCAGATGATTAATAGATGAATTCCTCACGTCCAGAAATTTATTTTAGAATTTTTGGGGTTCCAGATCTTGCGCTAGCTACAGATTACTACAGACTGTTCTGTTTTTGACAGATTCTGTTTTTGACAGATTCTGTTTTTCGTGTGTTGTTTGCTTATTTTGATGAATCTATGGCTAGTAAAATAGTTTATAATCCATAGAGAAGTTGGAATACAGTAGGTTTAACACCAATTTAAATAAAGAATGAGTTCATTATAGTACCTTGAAGTGGTCTTTTGTTTTCTTTCGCTAACGGAGCTCACGAGTTTTCTACTTTAAGTTTTGTGTTGTGAAGTTCTCAAGTTTTGGGTGAATTCTATTGATGGATTATGGAACAAGGAGTGGCAAGAGCCTAAGCTTGGGGATGCCCATGGCACCCCCAAGATAATCCAAGGACACCAAAAAGTCAAAGCTTGGGGATGCCCCGGAAGGCATCCCCTCTTTCGTCCACTTCCATCGGTAATTTACTTGGAGCTATATTTTTATTCACCAACATGATATGTGTTTTGCTTGGAGAGTCTTGTATTATTTGTGTCTTTGTGATTTAGTATGCCACAATCATCCTTGCTGTACACACCTTTTGAGAGAGCCATACATGAATTAAAATTTGATAGAATACTCTATGTATCTTTTTGAGCTATGTAGTTTTGCTCTATGTGCTTCACTTATATCTTTTTGGGCGAAGTAGTTTTGCTCTATGTGCTTCACTTATATCTTTTGAGCTAAGTAGTTTTGTGAAGGAAATATGCCCTAGAGGCAATAATAAAGTTATTATTTATTTCCTTATATCATGATAAAAGTTTATTATTCATGCTAGAATTGTATTAACCGGAAACATAATACATGTGTGAATACATAGACAAACAGAGTGTCACTAGTATGCCTCTACTAGACTAGCTTGTTAATCAAAGATGGTTATGTTTCCTAACCATGGACAAAGAGTTGTCATTTGATTAATAGGATCACATCATTAGTTGAATGATCTGATTGACATGACCCATTCCATTAGCTTAGCACCCGATCGTTTAGTATGTTGCTATTGCTTTCTTCATGACTTATACATGTTCCTATGACTATGAGATTATGCAACTCCCGTTTGCCAGAGGAACACTTTGTGTGCTACCAAACGTCACAACATAACTGGGTGATTATAAAGGAGCTCTACAGGTGTCACCAAAGGTACATGTTGGGTTGGCGTATTTCGAGATTAGGATTTGTCACTCCGATTGTCGGAGAGGTATCTCTGGGCCCTCTCGGTAATGCACATCACTTAAGCCTTGCAAGCATTGCAACTAATGAGTTAGTTGCGGGATGATGTATTACAGAACGAGTAAAGAGACTTGCCGGTAACGAGATTGAACTAGGTATGGGATACCGACGATCGAATCTCGGGCAAGTAACATACCGATGACAAAGGGAACAACGTATGTTGTTATGCGGTCTGACCGATAAAAGATCTTCGTAGAATATGTAGGAGCCAATATGAGCATCCAGGTTCCGCTATTGGTTATTGACCGGAGACGTGTCTCGGTCATGTCTACATTGTTCTCGAACCCGTAGGGTCCGCACGCTTAAGGTTATGATGACAATTATATTATGAGTTTATACATTTTGATGTACCGAAGGTTGTTTGGAGTCCCGGATGTGATCACGGACATGACGAGAAGTCTCGAAATGGTCGAGACATAAAGATTGATATATTGGAAGCCTATGTTTGGATATCGGAAGTGTTCCGGGTGAAATCGGGATTTTACCGGAGTACCGGGAGGTTACCGGAACCCCCCGGGAGCTATATGGGCCTAAGTGGGCCTTAGTGGAAAAGAGAAGGAGCAGCCCAAGATGGGCCGCGCGTCCCTCCCCTCCCTTGGTCCGAATAGGACAAGGAGAGGGGGCCGGCCCCCTCTCTCTTTTCCCCCCTCCGCGAATCCTATTCCAACTAGGATTGGGGGGGGGGGGGAATCCTACTCCCGGAGGGAGTAGGACTCCTCCTGGCGCGCCTCTCCTAGGCCGGCCGCACCCCCCCCTTGAGCCTTTATATACGGAGGCAGGGGCACCCCAGAGAAACAGAAGTTGATCCACGTGATCATATTCTTAGCCGTGTGCGGTGCCCCCTTCCACCATAGTCCTCGATAATATTGTAGCGGTGCTTAGGCGAAGCCCTGCTACAGTAGTACATCAAGATCGTCACCACGCCGTCGTGCTGACGGAACTCTTCCCCGACACTTTGCTGGATCGGAGTCCGGGGATCGTCATCGAGCTGAACGTGTGCTAGAACTCGGAGGTGCCGTAGTTTCGGTGCTTGATCGGCCGGGCCGTGGAGACGTACGACTACATCAACCAAACGCTTCCGTTGTCGATCTACAAGGGTAAGTAGATCATACTCTCCCCTCTCGTTGCTATGCATCACCATGATCTTGCGTGTGCGTAGGAATTTTTTTGAAATTACTACGAAACCCAACATTTTGCTCTATGTGCTTCACTTATATCTTTTGAGCGTAGTAATTTTGCTCTATGTGCTTCACTTAGATCTTTTAAAGCACGGTGGTGGATTCGTTTTAAAGAAAATATTGATCTCTCATGCTTTACTTAAATTATTTTGAGAGCCTATTAATAGCATGGTAATTTGCTTAATAATAATATGCTTGGTATTCAAGATTTGTGAAACTTTCTTTTGAGTGTGTTGAATACTAAGAAAAGATTGAAGCATGATAATTGTTTTGAGATATGGAGGTGATAATATTAAAGTCATGCTAGTTGAGTAGTTGTGAATTTAAAGAATACTTGTGTTAAAGTTTGTGATTCCCGTAGCATGCACGTATGGTGAACCGTTATGTGATGAAGTCGGAGCATGATTTATTTATTGATTGTCTTCCTTATGAGTGGCGGTCGGGGACGAGCGATGGTCTTTTCCTACAAATCTATCCCCCTAGGAGAATGCGCGTAATACTTTGCTTTGATAACTTCTAGATTTTTGCAATAAGTATATGAGTTCTTTATGACTAATGTTGAGTCCATGGATTATACGCACTCTCACCCTTTCACCTTTGCTAGCCTCTCTAATACCGCGCACCTTTCGCCGGTATCATACACCCACCATATACCTTCCTCAAAACAGCCACCATACCTACCTATCATGGCATTTCCATAGCCATTCCGAGATATATTGCCATGCAACTTTCCACCATTCCGTTTATCATGACACATTCATCATTGTCATATTGCATATCCCGGTACACCGCCGGAGGCATTCATATAGAGTCATATTTTGTTCTAAGTATCGAGTTGTAATTGTTGAGTTGTAAGAAAAATAAAAGTGTGATGATCATCATTTTTAGAGCATTGTCCCAAGTGAGGAAAGAATGATGGAGACTATGATTCCCCCATAAGTCGGGATGAGATTCCGGACGAAAAATAAATAAAAGAGGCCAAAGAAGCCTAAATAAAAAAAGGGAAAGGCCATAAAAAAGAGAAAAGGCTCAGATAAAAAAATGAGAGAAAAAAGAGAAGGGACAATGTTACTATCCTTTTACCACACTTGTGCTTCAAAGTAGCACCATGATCTTCATAGTAGAGAGTCTCTCATGTTATCACTTTCATATACTAGTGGGAATCTTTCATTTTAGAACTTGGCTTGTATATTCCAATGATGGGCTTCCTCAACTTGCCCTAGGTCTTCATGAGCAAGCAAGTTGGATGCACACCCACTTAGTTTCTTTTTGAGCTTTCATATACTTATAGCTCTAATGCATCCGTTGCATGGCAATCCCTACTCACTCACATTAATATCTATTGATGGGCATCTCCATAGCCCATTGATATGCATAGTTGATGTGAGACTATCTTCTCCTTTTTGTCTTCTCCACAACCACCATTCTCTTCCACCTATAGTGCTATGTCCATGGCTCACGCTCATGTATTGCGTGAAGATTGAAAAAGTTTTGAAAAAGTTAGAGTATGAAACAATTGCTTGGCTTGTCATCGGGGTTGTGCATGATTTAAATACTTTGTGTGGTGAAGATAGAGCATAGCCAGACTATATGATTTTGTAGGGATAACTTTCTTTGGCCATGTTATTTTGAGAAGACATAATTGCTTTGTTAGTATGCTTGAAGTATTATTATTTTTATGTCAATATAAACTTTTGTCTTGAATCTTTCGAATCTGAATGTTCATATCACCATTAAGAAGATTTGCATTGAAATTATGCCAAGTAGCACTCCGCATCAAAAATTCTCTTTTTGTCATTTACCTACTCGAGGACGAGCATGAATTAAGCTTGGGGATGCCTGATACGTCTCCAACGTATCTATAATTTTTGATTACTCCATGCTATATTATCTACTGTTTTGGACTATATTGGGCTTTATTTTCCACTTTTATATTATTTTTGGGACTAACCTATTAACCGGAGGCCCAACCCAGAATTGTTGTTTTTTGCCTATTTCAGTGTTTCAAAGAAACGGAATATCAAACGGAGTCCAAACGGAATGAAACCTTCGGGAACGTGATTTTCTTACCGAACGTGATCCAGAAGACTTGGACCCTACGCCAAGGCATCAGAGAGGCGGTCACGAGGGTGGGGGCGCCCCCCATAGGGAGCGCCCCTGCCTCGTGGGCCCCTCGGAGCTCCACCGACGTACTCCTTCCTCCTATATATACCTACGTACCCCCAAACGATCAGAAGAGGAGCCAAAAACCTAATTCCACCGTCGCAACTTTCTGTATCCACGAGATCCCATCTTGGGGCCTGTTCCGGAGCTCTGCCGGAGAGGGCCGTCATCATGGAGGGCTTCTACACCATCATAGCCTCTCCGATGAAGTGTGAGTAGTTTACCTCAGATCTTCGGGTCCATAGTTAGTAGCTAGATGTCTTCTTCTCTCTTTTTGGATCTCAATACAAAGTTCTCCTCCTCTCTTGTGGAGATCTATTCGATGTAATCTTCTTTTTGCGGTGTGTTTGTTGAGATCGATGAATTGTGGGTTTATGATCAAGTCTATCTATGAATAATATTTGAATCTTCTCTGAATTCTTTTATGTATGATTGGTTATCTTTGCAAGTCTCTTCGAATTATCTGTTTGGTTTGGCCAACTAGATTGGTAGTTCTTGCCATGGGAGAAGTGCTTAGCTTTGGGTTCGATCTTGCGGTGTCCTTTCCCAGTGACAGAAGGGGCAGCAAGGCACGTATTGCATCGTTGCCATCGAGGATAACAAGATGGGGTTTATTTCATATTGCATGAATTTATCTCTCTACATCATGTCATCTTGCTTAAAGCGTTACTCTGTTTTTAACTTAATACTCTAGATGCATGCTGGATAGCGGTCGATGAGTGGAGTAATAGAAGTAGATGCAGAATCGTTTCGGTCTACTTGTCACGGACGTGATGCCAATATACATGATCATGCCTAGATATTCTCATAACTATGCTCAATTCTATCAATTGCTCAACAGTAATTTGTTCACCCACCGTAGAATACTTATGCTCTTGAGAGAATCCATTAGTGAAACCTATGGCCCCCGGGTCTATTTGTTGGGTTTCGTAGTAATTTCAAAAATTTTCCTGCGCACACGCAAGATCATGTGATGCATAGCAACGAGGGGGAGAGTGTTGTCTACGTACCCAACGCAGACCGACTGCGGAAGCGATGACACAACGTAGAGGAAGTAGTCGTACGTCTTCACGATCCAACCGATCAAGCACCGAATCTACGGCACCTCCGAGTTCGAGCACACGTTCAGCTCGATGACGATCCCCAGACTCCGATCCAGCAAAGTGTCGGGGAAGAGTTCCGTCAGCACGACGGCGTGGTGACGATCTTGATGTACTACAGCAGCAGGGCTTCGCCTAGACTCCGCTACAGTATTATCGAGGTATATGGTGGCAGGGGGCACCGCACACGGCTAAGGAATAGATCACGTGGATCAACTTCTGTGTCTAGAGGTGTCCCCTGCCTCCGTATATAAAGGAGGAGAGGAGGGGAGGCTGGCCGGCCAAGGAGGGAGGCGCAGGAGAGTCCTACTCCCTCTAGGAGTAGGATTCCTCCCCCCAATCCTAGTCCAACTAGGATTCCTCGGAGGGGAAGGGAGAGAGGGGGGCCAGCCACCTTCTCCTAGTCCTAATAGGACTAGGGGAGGGGGAAGTGGCGCAGCCACCTTGGGCTGCCCCTTTCTCCTTTCCACTAAGGCCCATGAAGGCCCATATGGCTCCCGGGGGTTTCCGGTAACCCTCCCGGTACTCCGGTAAAATCGCGATTTCACCCGGAACACTTCCGATGTCCAAACATAGGCTTCCAATATATCAATCTTTACGTATCGACCATTTCGAGACTCCTCGTCATGTCCGTGATCACATCCGGGACTCCGAACAACCTTCGGTACATCAAAATGCATAAACTCATAATGTAACTGTCATCGTAACCTTAAGCGTGCGGACCCTACGGGTTCGAGAACAATGTAGACATGACCGAGACACGTCTCTGGTCAATAACCAATAGCGGGACCTGGATGCCCATATTGGCTCCTACATATTCTACGAAGATCTTTATCGGTCAGACCGCATAACAACATACGTTGTTCCCTTTGTCATCGGTATGTTACTTGCCCGAGATTCGATCGTCGGTATCCAATACCTAGTTCAATCTCGTTACCGGCAAGTCTCTTTTACTCGTTCCGTAATACATCATCTCACAACCAACATATTAGTTGTAATGCTTGCAAGGCTTATGTGACGTGTATTACCGAGAGGGCCCAGAGATACCTCTCCGACAATCGGAGTGACAAATCCTAATCTCGAAATACGCCAACCCAACATCTACCTTTGGAGACACCTGTAATGCTCCTTTATAATCACCCAGTTACGTTGTGACGTTTGGTAGCACCCAAAGTGTTCCTCCGGTAAACGGGAGTTGCATAATCTCATAGTCATAGGAACATGTATAAGTCATGAAGAAAGCAATAGCAACATACTAAACGATCGGGTGCTAAGCTAATGGAATGGGTCATGTCAATCAGATCATTCAACTAATGATGTGACCTCGTTAATCAAATAACAACTCATTGTTCATGGTTAGGAAACATAACCATCTTTGATTAACGAGCTAGTCAAGTAGAGGCATACTAGTGACACTTCGTTTGTCTATGTATTCACACATGTATTATGTTTCCAGTTAATACAATTCTAGCATGAATAATAAACATTTATCATGATTATAAGGAAATAAATAATAACTTTATTATTGCCTCTAGGGCATATTTCCTTCAGTCTCCCACTTGCACTAGAGTCAATAATCTAGATTACACTGTAATGATTCTAACACCCATGGAGTTTTGGTGCTGATCATGTTTTGCTCGTGGAAGAGGCTTAGTCAACGGGTCTGCAACATTCAGATCCGTATGTATCTTGCAAATCTCTATGTCTCCCACCTGGACTAGATCCCAGATGGAGTTGAAGCGTCTCTTGATGTGTTTGGTCCTTTTGTGAAATCTGGATTCCTTTGCCAGGGCAATTGCACCAGTATTGTCACAAAAGATTTTCATTGGACCCGATGCATTAGGTATGACACCTAGATCGGATATGAACTCCTTCATCCAGACTCCTTCGTTTGCTGCTTCCGAAGCAGCTATGTACTCCGCTTCACATGTAGATCCTGCTACGACGCTTTGTTTAGAACTGCACCAACTGACAGCTCCACCGTTTAATGTAAACACGTATCCGGTTTGCGATTTAGAATCGTCCGGATCAGTGTCAAAGCTTGCATCAACGTAACCTTTTACGGTGAGCTCTTTGTCACCTCCATATACGAGAAACATATCCTTAGTCCTTTTCAGGTATTTCAGGATGTTCTTGACCGATGTCCAGTGATCCATGCCTGGATTACTTTGGTACCTCCCTGCTAAACTTATAGCAAGGCACACATCAGGTCTGGTACACAGCATTGCATACATGATAGATCCTATGGCTGATGCATAGGGAACATCTTTCATATTCTCTCTACCTTCTGCAGTGGTCGGGCATTGAGTCTTACTCAATTTCACACCTTGTAACACAGGCAAGAACCCTTTCTTTGCTTGATCCATTTTGAACTTCTTCAAAATTTTGTCAAGGTATGTGCTTTGTGAAAGTCCAATTTAGCGTCTTGATCTATCTCTATAGATCTTAATGCCTAATATGTAAGCAGCTTCACCGAGGTCTTTCATTGAAAAACTTTTATTCAAGTATCCCTTTATGCTATCCAGAAATTCTATATCATTTCCAATTAGTAATATGTCATCCACATATAATATCAGAAATGCTACAGAGCTCCCACTCACTTTCTTGTAAATACAGGCTTCTCCGAAAGTCTGTATAAAACCAAATGCTTTGATCACACTATCAAAACGTTTATTCCAACTCCGAGAGGCTTGCACCAGTCCATAAATGGATCGCTGGAGCTTGCACACTTTGTTAGCTCCCTTTGGATCGACAAAACCTTCCGGTTGCATCATATACAACTCTTCTTCCAGAAATCCATTCAGGAATGCAGTTTTGACATCCATCTGCCAAATTTCATAATCATAAAATGCGGCAATCGCTAACATGATTCAGACGGACTTAAGCATCGCTACGGGTGAGAAGGTCTCATCGTAGTCAATCCCTTGAACTTGTCGAAAACCTTTCGCGACAAGTCGAGCTTTGTAGACAGTAACATTACCATCAGCGTCAGTCTTCTTCTTGAAGATCCATTTATTCTCAATTGCTTGCCGATCATCGGGCAAGTCAACCAAAGTCCATACTTTGTTCTCATACATGGATCCCATCTCAGATTTCATGGCTTCAAGCCACTTTGCGGAATCTGGGCTCACCATTGCTTCTTCATAGTTCGTAGGTTCATCATGATCTAGTAGCATGACTTCCAGAACTGGATTACCGTACCACTCTGGTGCGGATCTTACTCTGGTTGATCTACGAGGTTCAGTAGTATCTTGTTCTGAAGTTTCATGATCATTATCATTAACTTCCTCACTTATTGGTGTAGGTGTCGCAGAAACAATTTTCTGTGATGTACTACTTTCCAACAAGGGAGTAGGTACAGTTACCTCATCAAGTTCTACTTTCCTCCCACTCACTTCTTTCGAGAGAAACTCCTTCTCAAGAAAGTTTCCGAATTTAGCAACAAAAGTCTTGCCTTCGGATCTGTGATAGAAGGTGTATCCAATAGCTTCCTTTGGATATCCTATGAAGACACATTTCTCCGATTTGAGTTCGAGCTTATAAGGTTGAAGCTTTTTTACATAAGCATCGCAGCCCCAAACTTTAAGAAACGACAACTTTGGTTTCTTGCCAAACCACAGTTCATAAGGCGTCGTCTCAACGGATTTTGATGGTGCCCTATTTAACGTGAATGCGGCCGTCTATAGAGCATAACCCCAAAATGATAGCGGTAAATCAGTAAGAGACATCATAGATCTTACCATATCTAGTAAAGTACGATTATGACGTTCGGACACACCATTACGTTGTGGTGTTCCGGGTGGCGTGAGTTGCGAAACTATTCCACAGTTTTTCATATGTACACCAAACTCATAACTCAAATATTCTCCTCCACGATCAGATCGTAGAAACTTTATTTTCTTGTTACGATGATTTTCAACTTCACTCTGAAATTCTTTGAACTTTTCAAATGTTTCAGACTTATGTTTCATTAAGTAGATATACCCATATCTGCTTAAATCATCTGTGAAGGTGAGAAAATAACGATATCTGCCACGAGCCTCAATATTCATCGGACCACATACATCGGTATGTATGATTTCCAACAAATCTGTTGCTCTCTCCATAGTACCGGAGAACGGTGTTTTAGTCATCTTGCCCATGAGGCACGGTTCGCAAGTACCAAGTGATTCATAATCAAGTGGTTCCAAAAGTCCATCAGTATGGAGTTTCTTCATGTGCTTTATACCGATATGACCTAAACGACAGTGCCACAAATAAGTTACACTTTCATTATCAACTCTGCATCTTTTGGCTTCAACATTATGAATATGTGTATTACTACTATCGAGATTCAATAAGAATAGACCACTCTTCAAGGGTGCATGACCATAAAAGATATTACTCATATAAATAGAACAACCATTATTCTCTGATTTAAATGAATAACCGTCTCGCATTAAACAAGATCCAGATATAATGTTCATGCTCAACACTGGCACCAAATAACAATTATTTAGGTCTAATATTAATCCCGAAGGTAGATGTAGAGGTAGCGTGCCGACCGCGATCACATCGACTTTGGAACCGTTTCCCACGCGCATCGTCACCTCGTCCTTAGCCAATCTTCGCTTAATCCGTAGCCCCTGTTTCGAGTTGCAAATATTAGCAACAGAACCAGTATCAAATACCCAGGTGCTACTGCGAGCATTAGTAAGGTACACATCAATAACATGTATATCACATATACCTTTGTTCACTTTGCCATCCTTCTTATCCGCCAAATACTTGGGGCAGTTCCGCTTCCAGTGACCAGTCTGCTTGCAGTAGAAGCACTCAGTTTCAGGCTTAGGTCCAGACTTGGGTTTCTTCTCCTGAGCAGCAACTTGCTTGCCGTTCTTCTTGAAGTTCCCCTTCTCCTTTCCTTTGCCCTTTTTCTTGAAACTAGTGGTTTTGTTAACCATCAACACTTGATACTCCTTTTTGATTTCTACCTCCGCAGCTTTCAGCATCGCGAAGAGCTCGGGAATAGTCTTGTTCATCCCTTGCATATTATAGTTCATCATGAAGCTCTTGTAGCTTGGTGGCAGTGATTAGAGAATTCTGTCAATGACGCAATCATCCGGAAGATTAACTCCCAATTGAATCAAGTGATTATTATACCCAGACATTTTGAGTATATGCTCACTAACAGAACTGTTCTCCTCCATCTTGCAGCTATAGAACTTATTGGAGACTTCATATCTCTCAATTCGGGCATTTGCTTGAAATATTAACTTCAACTCCTGGAACATCTCATATGCTCCATGACGTTCAAAACGTCGTTGAAGTCCCGATTCTAAGCCGTAAAGCATGGCACACTGAACTATCGAGTAGTCATCAGCTTTGCTCTGCCAGACGTTCATAACATCTGGCGTTGCTCCAGCAGCAGGCCTGGCACCTAGCGGTGCTTCCAGGACGTAATTCTTCTGTGCAGCAATGAGGATAATCCTCAAGTTACGGACCCAGTCCGTGTAATTTCTACCATCATCTTTCAACTTTGCTTTCTCAAGGAACGCATTAAAATTCAACGGAACAACAGCACGAGCCATCTATCTACAATCAACATAAACAAGCAAGATACTATCAGGTACTAAGTTCATGATAAATTTAAGTTCAATTAATCATATTACTTAAGAACTCCCACTTAGATAGACATCCCTCTAATCCTCTAAGTGATCATGTGATCCAAATCAACTAAACCATGTCCGATCATCACGTGAGATGGAGTAGTTTCATCGGTGAACATCTTTATGTTGATCATATCTACTATATGATTCACGCTCGACCTTTCGGTCTCTGTGTTCCGAGGCCATATCTGTATATGCTTGGCTCGTCAAGTATAACCTGAGTATTCTGCGTGCGCAACTGTTTTGCACCCGTTGTATTTGAACGTAGAGCCTATCACACCCGATCATCACGTGGTGTCTCAGCACGAAGAACTTTCGCAATGGTGCATACTCCGGGAGAACACTTCTTGATAATTTAGTGAGAGATCATCTTATAATGCTACCGTCAATCAAAGCAAGATAAGATGCATAAAAGATAAACATCACATGCAATCAATATAAGTGATATGATATGGCCATCATCATCTTGTGCCTGTGATCTCCATCTCCGAAGCACCGTCATGATCACCATCATCACCGGCGCGACACCTTGATCTCCATCGTAGCATCGTTGTCGTCTCGCCAATCTTATGCTTCCACGACTATCACTACCGTTTAGTAATAAAGTAAAGCATTACATCGTGATTGCATTGCATACAATAAAGCGACAACCATATGGCTCCTGCCAGTTGCCGATAACTCGGTTACAAAACATGATCATCTCATACAATAAAATTCAGCATCATGCCTTGACCATATCACATCACAACATGCCCTGCAAAAACAAGTTAGACGTCCTCTACTTTGTTGTTGCATGTTTTACGTGGCTGCTACGAGCTTAAGTAAGAACCAATCTCACCTACGCATCAAAACCACAACGATAGTTTGTCAAATAGACTCCGTTTTAACCTTCGCAAGGACCGGGCATAGCCATACTCGGTTCAACTAAAGTTGGAGAGACAGTCGCCCGCAAGCCATCTATGTGCAAAGCACGTCGAGGGAACCGGTCTCGCGTAAGCGTACGCGTAAGGTTGGTCCGGGTCGTCTCGTCCAACAATACCACCGAACCAAAGTATGACATGCTGGTAGGCAGTATGACTTGTATCGTCCACAACTCACTTGTGTTCTACTCGTGCATATAACATCAACATAAATAACCTAGGCTCGGATGCCACTGTTGGGTTTCGTAGTAATTTCAAAAAAATTCCTGCGCACACGCAAGATCATGTGATGCATAGCAACGAGGGGGAGAGTGTTGTCTACGTACCCAACGCAGACCGACTGCGGAAGCGATGACACAACGTAGAGGAAGTAGTCGTACGTCTTCACGATCCAACCGATCAAGCACCGAATCTACGGCACCTCCGAGTTCGAGCACACGTTCAGCTCGATGACGATCCCCGGACTCTGATCCAGCAAAGTGTCGGGGAAGAGTTCCGTCAGCACGACGGCGTGGTGACGATCTTGATGTACTACAGCAGCAGGGCTTCGCCTAGACTCCGCTACAGTATTATCGAGGTATATGGTGGCAGGGGGCACCGCACACGGCTAAGGAATAGATCACGTGGATCAACTTCTGTGTCTAGAGGTGTCCCCTGCCTCCGTATATAAAGGAGGAGAGGAGGGGAGGCTGGCCGGCCAAGGAGGGAGGCGCAGGAGAGTCCTACTCCCTCTAGGAGTAGGATTCCTCCCCCCAATCCTAGTCCAACTAGGATTCCTCGGAGGGGAAGGGAGAGAGGGCGGCCAGCCACCTTCTCCTAGTCCTAATAGGACTAGGGGAGGGGGAAGTGGCGCAGCCACCTTGGGCTGCCCCTTTCTCCTTTCCACTAAGGCCCATGAAGGCCCATATGGCTCCCGGGGGTTTCCGGTAACCCTCCCGGTACTCCGGTAAAATCCCGATTTCACCCGGAACACTTCCGATGTCCAAACATAGGCTTCCAATATATCAATCTTTACGTCTCGACCATTTAGAGACTCCTCGTCATGTCCGTGATCACATCCGGGACTCCGAACAACCTTCGGTACATCAAAATGCATAAACTCATAATGTAACTGTCATCGTAACCTTAAGCGTGCGGACCCTACGGGTTCGAGAACAATGTAGACATGACCGAGACACGTCTCTGGTCAATAACCAATAGCGGGACCTGGATGCCCATATTGTCTCCTACATATTCTACGAAGATCTTTATCGGTCAGACCGCATAACAACATACGTTGTTCCCTTTGTCATCGGTATGTTACTTGCCCGAGATTCGATCGTCGGTATCCAATACCTAGTTCAATCTCGTTACCGGCAAGTCTCTTTTACTCGTTCCGTAATACATCATCTCACAACCAACATATTAGTTGTAATGCTTGCAAGGCTTATGTGATGTGTATTACCGAGAGGGCCCAGAGATACCTCTCCGACAATCGGAGTGACAAATCCTAATCTCGAAATACGCCAACCCAACATCTACCTTTGGAGACACCTGTAATGCTCCTTTATAATCACCCAGTTACGTTCTGGCGTTTGGTAGCATCCAAAGTGTTCCTCCGGTAAACGGGAGTTGCATAATCTCATAGTCATAGGAACATGTATAAGTCATGAAGAAAGCAATAGCAACATACTAAACGATCGGGTGCTAAGCTAATGGAATGGGTCATGTCAATTAGATCATTCAACTAATGATGTGACCTCGTTAATCAAATAACAACTCGTTGTTCATGGTTAGGAAACATAACCATCTTTGATTAACGAGCTAGTCAAGTAGAGGCATACTAGTGACACTTTGTTTGTCTATGTATTCACACATGTATTATGTTTCCAGTTAATACAATTCTAGCATGAATAATAAACATTTATCATGATTATAAGGAAATAAATAATAACTTTATTATTGCCTCTAGGGCATATTTCCTTCACTATTCTCATCATATCAATCTCCATCACTTTAATCTTGTTTTGCTTTTTTAATTTTCCTTTACTTTTTACTTTGCATTTTTATACCAAAAAAACCAAAAATATTATATCTATTAGATCTCACTCTCGTAAGTGACCATAAAGGGATTGACAACCCCTAATCGCGTTGGTTGCGAGTAGCTATCGTTTTGTGCAGGTACGAGGGACTTGAGCGTGGCCTCCTACTGGATTGATACCTTGGTTCTCAAAAACTGAGGGAAATACTTACGCTACTCTGCTGCATCATCCCTTCCTCTTCGGGGAAAACCAACGCAAGCTCAAGAGGTAGCAGCCGCCTCTCACCATCGCCACCATCTCCCGTACAAATCTTCGGCTCCATCCCCCGCGTCCCCGCCTCTGTCGACTTCTCCTCCTTTGCGACACGTACGACGGTCGATCGGCTGACCATTTCCTTCTCGTCGCCGGTGGCCGCCGTCCTATAGCTTCGGGCGTGGAGCGCCCTCTCCATGCCGCTACTCAGAGGCGCGGTGATGCTATGCATGGCCATGTCGGTTATGGTGCTCGCTCAGATGGTCTTCCCCGGGCCGTGGCGAAGATGAGACGAGGCGGTGGCGGCCGGCCATTCTGCCGTGAGACAATCCCTACTATTAAAGCGGAATCGAACGTCGTGATGGTTCAACCTCGTTGGCTCCCCCCGCCTCGTTCGGTCATCCCCTCGCATGATTTCCTCGTGAAAAAAATATTAGCCACAACCCCTCGCTCCCGATCCCCTCACCCTCCTGATGCCCACCCACGATCTCCCCTCTTCGCTCCCAACCCACCCGATCGCAGGGAGTCTATGAAGCAGTTTCGTCTTCCACCCCATCAGCCACCGCCCGTCCCTTCTTTTCCCACTTCCCTCGTCCATCTTCTCGTAGCTCTGCTGATGGCCGCCGCCTCTCACCAACGCCACCATCTCCCGTACAAATCTTCGGCTCCTTCCCCCGCGTCCCCGCCTCTGTCGACTTCTCCTCCTTTGCGACACGTACGATGGTCGACTGGCTGAACATTTCCTTCTCGCCGCCGGTGGCCGCCGTCCTATAGCTCCGGGCATGGAGCGCCCTCTCCATGCCGCTGCTCAGAGGCGCGGTGATGCTATGCATGGCCATGTCGGTTATGGTGCTCGCTCAGATGGTCTTCCTCGGGCCGTGGAGAAGATGAGACGAGGTGGTGGCGGCCGACCATTCTGCCGTGAGACAATCTCTACTATTAAAGAGGAATCGAACGTCATGATGGTTCAACCTCGTTCGCTCCCCCTGCCTCATTCGGTCATCCCCTCGCACGATTTCCCCATGAAAAAAATATTAGCCACAACCCCTCGCTCCCGATCCCCTCACCCTCATGATGCCCACCCACGATCTCGCCTCTTTGCTCCCAACCCACCCGATCGCAGGGAGTCTATGAAGCAGTTTCGTCTTCCACCCCATCAGCCACCGTCCGTCCCTTCTTTTCCCACTTCCCTCGTCCATCTTCTCGCAGCTCTGCTGATGGTTGCCGCCTCTCACCACCGCCACCATCTCCCGTACAAATCTTCGGCTCCATCCCCCGCGTCCCCGCCTCTGTCGACTTCTCCTCCTTTGCGACACGTACGACGGTCGACCGGCTGATCATTTCCTTCTCACCACCGGTGGCCGCCGTCCTGTAGCTCCGGGCGTGGAGCGCCCTCTCCATACCGCTGCTCAGAGGCGCGGTGATGCTATGCATGGCCATGTCGGTTATGGTGCTCGCTTAGATGGTCTTCCTCGGGTCGTGGCAGCCGGCCATTCTGCCGTGAGACAATCTCTACTATTAAAGCGGAATCGAACGTCGTGATGGTTCAACCTCGTTCAACCCCCTCCCCCCCCGCCTCGTTCGGTCATCCCCTCACATGATTTCCTCATGAAAAAATAGCCACAACCCCTCGCTCCCGATCCCCTCACCCTCCTGATGCCCACCCATGATCTCCCCTCTTCGCTCCCAACCCACCCGATCGCAGGGAGTCTATGAAGCAGTTTCGTCTTCCAACCCATCAGCCACCGTCCGTCCCTTCTTTTCCAACTTCCCTCGTCCATCTTCTCACAGCTCTGCTGATGGCTGCCACCTCTCACCACCGCCACCATCTCCCGTACAAATCTTCGGCTCCATCCCCCGCGTCCCCGCCTCTATCGACTTCTCCTCCTTTGCGACACGTACGACAGTCGACCGGCTGACCATTACCTTCTCGCCGCCGGTGGCCGCCGTCCTGTAGCTCCGGGCGTGGAGCGCCCTCTCCATGCCGCTGCTCAGACACGCGGTGATGCTATGCATGGCCATGTCGGTTATGGTGCTCGCTCAGATGGTCTTCCTCGGGCCGTGGCGAAGATGAGACGAGGCGGTGGCGGCCGGCCATTCTGCCGTGAGACAAAGAGGCTAGCGGCTCCACAACCTGCTTCCCCATGGTGCTCGTCTAGATCCCGATAGACAATGAGAGGTATGTACACACACATGGCTTTCTTAGTTAACATAGGTTGTTTAGGCTAAAGACGGTTGGTCGGACGACCTCAAGTGTTAAGACATTCAGAGAGATCGAGATAGCTAAACTTTGAAGAGGTGGTAGTGTTGGAAATATGCCCTAGAGGCAATAATAAAAGCATTATTATTATATTTCTTTGTTCATGATAATTGTCTTTATTCATGCTATAACTGTATTATCCGGAAATCGTAATACACGTGTGAATACATAGACCATAATATGTCCCTAGTAAGCCTCTAGTTGACTAGCTCGTTGATCAACAGATAGTCATGATTTCCTGGCTATGGACATTGGATGTCATTGATAACGGGATCACATCATTAGGAGAATGATGTGATGGACAAGACCCAATCCTAAGCATAGTACAAAGATCGTGTAGTTCGTTTGCTAGAGCTTTTCCAATGTCAAGTATCTTTTCCTTTGACCATGAGATCGTGTAACTCCCGGATACCGTAGGAGTGCTTTGGGTGTATCAAACGTCACAACGTAACTGGGTGACTATAAAGGTGCATTACAGGTTTCTCCGAAAGTGTCTGTTGGGTTGACACGGATCGAGACTGGGATTTGTCACTCTGGATAACGGAGAGGTATCACTGGGCCCACTCGGTAATGCATCATCATTATGAGCTCAAGGTGACCAAGTGGTTGATCACGGGATCATGCATTACGGTACGAGTAAAGTGACTTGCCGGTAACGAGATTGAACAAGGTATTGGGATACCGACGATCGAGTCTCGGGCAAGTAACATACCAATTGACAAAGGGAATTGTATACGGGGTTGATTAATCCTCGACATCGTGGTTCATCCGATGAGATCATCGTGGAGCATGTGGGAGCCATCATGGGTATCCAGATCCCGCTATTGGTTATTGACCGGAGAGTCGTCTCGGTCATGTCTGCTTGTCTCCCGAACCCGTAGGGTTTACACACTTAAGGTTCGGTGATGCTAGGGTTATGAAGATATGAATATGCAGTAACCCGAATGTTGTTCGGAGTCCCGGATGAGATCTCGGACGTCACGAGGAGTTCCGGAATGGTCCGGAGGTAAAGAATTATATATAGGAAGTGCTGTTTCGGCCATCGGGACAAGTTTCGGGGTTATCGGTATTGTACCGGGACCACCGGAGGGGTCCCGGGGGCCCACCGGGTGGGGCCACCTGTCCCGGGGGGCCACATGGGCTGTAGGGGGTGCGCCTTGGCCTTCATGGGCCAAGGGCACCAGCCCTACTAGGCCCATGCGCCTAGGGTTTCCACCACGGAGGAGTCCAAGTGGTGGAAGGCACCCCGAGGTGCCTTGGGGGGGAGGGAAACCCTCCCCTGGCCGCCGCACCTAGGAGATTGGATCTCCTAGGCTGCGCACCACCCCCCTTGGCCCTCCTATATATAGTGGGGGAGAGGAGGGATTTCATACCTCAGCCTTTGCTGCTTCCTCTCTTCCCGTTACGTCTCTCTCTCGTAGTATAGGCGAAGCCCTGCTACTGTGACGCCCTGCATCCTCCACCACGCCGTCGTGCTGCTGGATCTTCATCAACCTCTCTTCCCCCCTTGCTGGATCAAGAAAGGAGGAGACGTCATCCATTCCGTACGTGTGTTGAACGCGGAGGCACCGTCCGTTCGGTGCTTGATCATCGGTGATTTGAATCACGTCGTGTTCGATTACATCATCCCCGTTCTTTGAACGCTTCCGCTCGTGATCTACAAGGTACGTAGATGCATCTAATCACTCGTTGCTAGATGAACTCCTAGATGGATCTTGGTGAAACGAGTAGGAAAATTTTTGTTTTCTGCAACGTTATCCAACAGTGGCATCATGAGCTAGGTCTATGCGTAGTTCTCTTGCACGAGTAGAACACAAAGTAGTTGTGGGCGTTGATTTTGTTCAATATACTTGCCGTTACTAGTCTTATCTTGATTCGGCGGCATCGTGGGATGAAGCGGCCCGGACCGACCTTACACGTACTCTTACGTGAGACAGGTTCCACCGACTGACATGCACTAGTTGCATAAGGTGGCCAGCGGGTGTCTGTCTCTCCTACTTTAGTCGGATCGGATTCAATGAAAAGGGTCCTTATGAAGGGTAAATAGCAATTGGCATATCACGTTGTGGTCTTTGTGTAGGTAAGAAACGTTCTTGCTAGAAACCCATAGCAGCCACGTAAAACATGCAAACAACAATTAGAGGACGTCTAACTTGTTTTTGCAGGGTATGCTATGTGATGTGATATGGCCAAAAGGATGTGATGAATGATATATGTGATGTATGAGATTGATCATGTTCTTGTACAAGGAATCACGACTTATATGTCGATGAGTATGACGATCTACAAGGATGATCATGGAGCCCCAAGATGGAGATCAAAGGAGCTATGTGATATTGGCCATATCATGTCACTATTATTATTTGATTACATGTGATGTTTATCATGTTTTGCATCTTGTTTACTTAAAACGACGGTAGTAAATAAGATGATCCCTTACAACAATTTCAAGAAGTGTTCTCCCCTAACTGTGCACCGTTGCTACAGTTCGTCGCTTCGAAGCACCACGTGTTAATCGGGTGTGATAGATCCTTTCGTTCACATACAACGGGTGTAAGAAGTTTTACACATGCAAAAACACTTAGGGTTAACTTGACGAGCCTAAGCATGTGAAGACATGGCCTCGGAACACAGAGACCGAAAGGTCGAACACGAGTCGTATGGAAGATACGATCAACATGGAGATGTTCACCGACGATGACTAGTCCGTCTCACGTGTTAATCGGACACGGATTAGTTGACTTGGATCGTGTAACACTTAGATGACTAGAGGGATGTCTAATCTGAGTGGTGGTCATTAATAATTTGATTAGATGAACTTGATTATCATGAACTTAGTCTAAAATCTTTACAATATGTCCTGTAGATCAAATGGCCAACGTTGTATTCAATTTCAACGCGTTCCTAGAGAAAACCAAGCTGAAAGACGATAGCAGCAACTATACGGACTGGGTCCGGAACCTGAGGATCATCCTCATAGCTGCCAAGAAAGATTATGTCCTACAAGCACCGCTAGGTGATCCACCCATCCCACAGAACCAAGACGCTATGAACGCTTGGCAGACACGTACTGATGACTACTCCCTCGTTCAGTGCGGCATGCTTTATAGCTTAGAGCCGGGGCTCCAAAAGCGTTTTGAGAGACATGGAGCATATGAGATGTTCGAAGAGCTAAAAATGGTTTTTCAAGCTCATGCCCGGATCGAGAGATAGAAGTCTCCGATAAATTCTTCAGCTGTAAGATGGAGGAAAATAGTTCTGTCAGTGAGCACATACTCACTATGTCTGGGTTGCATAACCGCTTGACTCAGCTGGGAGTTAATCTCCCGGATGACGCGGTCATTGACAGAATCCTCCAGTCGCTTCCACCAAGCTACAAGAGCTTTGTGATGAACTTCAATATGCAGGGGATGGTAAAGACCATTCCTGAAGTATTTGCTATGCTGAAATCAGCAGAGGTAGAAGTCAAGAAGGAACATCAAGTGTTGATGATGAATAAAACCACTAAGTTCAAGAAGGGCAAGGGTAAAAAGAACTTCAAGAAGGACGGCAAGGAAGTTGCTGCGCCCGGCAAGCAAGCTGTCGGGAAGAAGTCAAAGAATGGACCCAAGCCTGAGACAGAGTGCTTTTATTGCAAAGGGAAGGGTCACTGGAAGTGGAACTGCCCTAAATACTTAGCGGATAAGAAGGCCGGCAACACCAAAGGTATATTTGATATACATGTGATTGATGTGTACCTTACCAGTACTCGTAGTAACTCCTGGGTATTTGATACCGGTGCCGTTACTCATATTTGTAACTCACCACAGGAGCTGCGGAATAAACGGAAACTGGAGAAGGACGAGGTGACGATGCGCGTCGGGAATGGTTCCAAGGTCGATGTGATCGCCGTCGGCACGCTACCTCTACATTTACCTACGGGATTAGTTATAAACCTCAATAATTGTTATTTAGTGCCATGTCTGAGCATGAACATTGTATCAGGATCTCGTTTAATACGAGATGGCTACTCATTTAAATCCGAGAATAATGGTTGTTCTATTTATATGAGAGATATGTTTTATGGTCATGCTCCGATAGTCAATGGTTTATTCTTAATGAATCTCGAGCGTATTACTACACATATTCATAGTGTGAATACCAAAAGATGTAAAGTTGATAATGATAGTCCCACATACTTGTGGCACTGCCGCCTTGGTCACATAGGTGTCAAACGCATGAAGAAGCTCCATGTAGATGGACTTTTAGAATCTCTTGATTATGAATCATTTGACACGTGCGAACCATGCCTCATGGGAAAAATGACCAAGACTCCGTTCTCAGGAACAATGGAGCGAGCAACCAACTTATTGGAAATCATACATACTGATGTGTGCGGTCCAATGAGTGTTGAGGCTCGTGGTGGCTATCGTTATGTTCTCACCCTCACTGATGACTTAAGTAGATATGGGTATGTCTACTTAATGAAACACAAGTCTGAAACCTTTGAAAAGTTCAAGGAATTTCAGAGTGAAGTTGAGAATCAACGTGACAGGAAAATCAAGTTTCTACGATCAGATCGTGGAGGAGAATACTTGAGTCACGAATTTGGCACACACTTAAGAAAATGTGGAATAGTTTCACAACTAACGCCGCCTGGAACACCTCAGCGTAATGGTGTGTCCGAACGTCGTAATCGCACTTTATTAGATATGGTGTGATCTATGATGTCTCTTGCCGATTTACCGTTATCTTTTTGGGGCTATGCTTTAGAGACTGCCGCATTCACTTTAAATAGGGCTCCGTCAAAATCCGTTGAGACGACACCGTATGAATTATGGTTTGGGAAGAAACCTAAGCTGTCGTTTCTAAAAGTTTGGGGATGCGATGCTTATGTCAAGAAACTTCAACCTGAAAATCTCGAACCCAAGTCGGAAAAATGCGTCTTCATAGGATACCCTAAAGAAACTTATGGGTATACCTTCTACCTCAGATCCGAAGGCAAGATCTTTGTTGCCAGGAATGGATTCTTTCTAGAGAAAGAGTTTCTCTCGAAAGAAGTAAGTGGGAGGAAAGTAGAGCTTGATGAAGTATTACCTCTTGAACCGGTAAATGGCGCAACTCAAGAAAATGTTCCTGAGGTGCCTGCACCGACTAGAGAGGAAGTTATTCATGATGATCAAGATACTTCTGATCAAGCTCCTACTGAAATTCGAAGGTCCACAAGGACACGTTCCGCACCAGAGTGGTACGGCAACCCTGTCTTGGAAATCATGTTGTTAGACAACGGTGAACCTTCGAACTATGAAGAAGCGATGGCGGGACCGGATTCCGACAAATGGCTAGAAGCCATGAAATCCGAGATAGGATCCATGTATGAAAACGAAGTATGGACTTTGACTGACTTGCCCGTTGAACGGCGAGCCATAGAAAATAAATGGATCTTTAAGAAGAAGACAGATGCGGATGGTAATGTGACCATCTATAAAGCTAGGCTTGTCGCTAAGGGTTATCGACAAGTTCAAGGGGTTGACTACGATGAGACTTTCTCACCGGTAGCGAAGCTGAAGTCCATCCGAATCATGTTAGCGATTGCCGCATTCTATGATTATGAAATATGGCAAATGGACGTCAAAACGGCATTCCTTAATGGTTTCCTTAAGGAAGAATTGTATATGATGCAGCCGGAAGGTTTTGTCGATCCTAAGAATGCTAACAAGGTGTGCAAGCTCCAACGCTCGATTTATGGGCTGGTGCAAGCATCTCGGAGTTGGAACATTCGCTTTGATGAGATGATCAAAGCGTTTGGGTTTACGCAGACTTATGGAGAAGCCTGCGTTTACAAGAAAGTGAGTGGGAGCTCTGTAGCATTTCTCATACTATATGTAGATGACATACTTTTGGTGGGAAATGATATAGAACTCTTGGACAGCATCAAGGCCTACTTGAATAAAAGTTTTTCAATGAAGGACCTTGGAGAAGCTGCTTATATATTAGGCATCAAGATCTACAGAGATAGATCAAGACGCCTCATAGGTCTTTCACAAAGCACATACCTTGATAAGATTTTGAAGAAGTTCAAAATGGATCAGTCCAAGAAAGGGTTCTTGCCTGTTTTGCAAGGTATGAAATTGAGCTCAGCTCAACATCCGACCACGGCAGAAGAGATAGAAGAGATGAGTGTCATCCCCTATGCCTCAGCCATAGGTTCTATTATGTATGCCATGCTGTGTACCAGACCTGATGTAAACCTTGCCGTAAGTTTGGTAGGAAGGTACCAAAGTAATCCCGGCAAGGAACACTGGACAGCGGTCAAGAATATCCTGAAGTACCTGAAAAGGACTAGGGAAATGTTTCTCGTTTATGGAGGTGACGAAGAGCTCGTCGTAAAGGGTTACGTCGACGCTAGCTTCGACACAGATTTGGATGACTCTAAGTCACAAACCGGATACGTGTATATGTTGAATGGTGGAGCAGTGAGCTGGTGCAGCTGCAAACAGAGCGTCGTGGCGGGATCTACATGTGAAGCGGAGTACATGGCAGCCTCGGAGGCAGCACATGAAGCTATATGGGTGAAGGAGTTCATCACCGACCTAGGAGTCATACCCAATGCGTCGGGGCCAATCAAACTCTTTTGTGACAACACTGGAGCTATTGCACTTGCCAAGGAGCCCAGGTTTCACAGGAAGACAAGGCACATCAAGCGTCGCTTCAACTCCATTCGTGAAAATGTTCAAGATGGAGACATAGAAATTTGTAAAGTACATACGGACCTGAATATAGCAGATCCGTTGACTAAACCTCTCCCTAGGGAAAAACATGATCAACACCAGAATTCCATGGGTGTTCGATTCATCACAATGTAACTAGATTATTGACTCTAGTGCAAGTGGGAGACTGTTGGAAATATGCCCTAGAGGCAATAATAAAAGCATTATTATTATATTTCTTTGTTCATGATAATTGTCTTTATTCATGCTATAACTGTATTATCCGGAAATCGTAATACACGTGTGAATACATAGACCATAATATGTCCCTAGTAAGCCTCTAGTTGACTAGCTCGTTGATCAACAGATAGTCATGATTTCCTGGCTATGGACATTGGATGTCATTGATAACGGGATCACATCATTAGGAGAATGATGTGATGGACAAGACCCAATCCTAAGCATAGTACAAAGATCGTGTAGTTCGTTTGCTAGAGCTTTTCCAATGTCAAGTATCTTTTCCTTTGACCATGAGATCGTGTAACTCCCGGATACCGTAGGAGTGCTTTGGGTGTATCAAACGTCACAACGTAACTGGGTGACTATAAAGGTGCATTACAGGTATCTCCGAAAGTGTCTGTTGGGTTGACACGGATCGAGACTGGGATTTGTCACTCTGGATAACGGAGAGGTATCACTGGGCCCACTCGGTAATGCATCATCATTATGAGCTCAAGGTGACCAAGTGGTTGATCACGGGATCATGCATTACGGTACGAGTAAAGTGACTTGCCGGTAACGAGATTGAACAAGGTATTGGGATACCGACGATCGAGTCTCGGGCAAGTAACATACCGATTGACAAAGGGAATTGTATACGGGGTTGATTAATCCTCGACATCGTGGTTCATCCGATGAGATCATCGTGGAGCATGTGGGAGCCATCATGGGTATCCAGATCCCGCTGTTGGTTATTGACCGGAGAGTCGTCTCGGTCATGTCTGCTTGTCTCCCGAACCCGTAGGGTCTACACACTTAAGGTTCGGTGACGCTAGGGTTATGAAGATATGAATATGCAGTAACCCGAATGTTGTTCGGAGTCCCGGATGAGATCCCGGACGTCACGAGGAGTTCCGGAATGGTCCGGAGGTAAAGAATTATATATAGGAAGTGCTGTTTCGGCCATCGGGACAAGTTTCGGGGTTATCGGTATTGTACCGGGACCACCAGAGGGGTCCCGGGGGCCCACCGGGTGGGGCCACCTGTCCCGGGGGGCCACATGGTCTGTAGGGGGTGCGCCTTGGCCTTCATGGGCCAAGGGCACCAGCCCTACTAGGCCCATGCGCCTAGGGTTTCCACCACGGAGGAGTCCAAGTGGTGGAAGGCACCCCGAGGTGCCTTGGGGGGGAGGGAAACCCTCCCCTGGCTGCCGCACCTAGGAGATTGGATCTCCTAGGCTGCGCACCACCCCCCTTGGCCCTCCTATATATAGTGGGGGAGAGGAGGGATTTCATACCTCAGCCTTTGGTGCTTCCTCTCTCCCCGTTACGTCTCTCTCTCGTAGTATAGGCGAAGCCCTGCTACTGTGACGCCCTGCATCCTCCACCACGCCGTCGTGCTGCTGTATCTTCATCAACCTCTCTTCCCCCCTTGCTGGATCAAGAAAGGAGGAGACGTCATCCGTTCCGTACGTGTGTTGAACGCGGAGGCACCGTCCGTTCGGTGCTTGATCATCGGTGATTTGAATCACGTCGTGTTCGACTACATCATCCCCGTTCTTTGAACGCTTCCGCTCGCGATCTACAAGGTACATAGATGCATCTAATCACTCGTTGCTAGATGAACTCCTAGATGGATCTTGGTGAAACGAGTAGGAAAATTTTTGTTTTCTGCAACGTTATCCAACAGGTAGCAGTTAAGAATTTAGGATGGCGCAATTCATCTCATGTCACGCCTACGCCCGCTGCCGTGAGTTCGTCGCCATCTTCGACATCCGGCGCCGGAGTTCCTCGCCGACACTGTGCTCCTCCTCCTCCGCAACCCAGGCCTCATGCTCGTGCAGGCGTGCTGGGAGTTCAGTGCGTTCAGCTTCTATCCAATTGCATATATGCATCGCATGAAGGGTGGTTGCTAATTATAGAAGCTGCTACTATAATTTTGGGTCTTGGTATTTAATTATGCTTGGTTTGTTTGAAACTACAGGTGTTTGTTGTCACATAAATGAGCCAGACTGAAGACAGCATGCAGTCAACCATGAGTCAGACTGAAGACAACGTGCAGTTAACTGAAGGAGCTAGGTCCAAGTCATTTGTACCCGTGTCACGTGCCGCATCATGTGTTGCTGCGCCTAGCTAGAAAGGAAGGCATAGCCTTTGTAAAGAGAGGTCAGCAGAGTGTGCAGGGAGGCATGTTTAGAACTGAATTTAATTCATCTCCCAACTTTACCCTTTGCTCTGTCTTTTAAATCCCAGTATCCAGTCCATGAATCTAAACTATTTGGTGTGTCACCATTAGTGAGGATTGTTACAGTGTTGTGCTCGGGGTTGGGCCGGGTCTCGCAAACACAGGCATGGACAGATAAAAGATCGACGATGTAAGAGCAACTCCAACGGGCTGACCCAAACGGACGGTAATTTTGTCCGTTTTTTGTCCGTTTGGGTCGGCCGCCCGTCCGGCGTCCGTCCTGTTTTTAATATGGGTCGGCAGCGCGCCCAACACGCCGACCCATATGTGCAGGCGTGACCGGCTGGCCGTCCAATTTTGCATTGCATTCAACATATTGTGAAATGAAAATTTAACAAACAAAATAGTCCGCCCAAATAAATAGTATAGTTACAGGCCAAATAAAAATAAAAATATTTCACATAGTTTTACAAACGAATAAAAGAAGATACATCTATTGGTTGCCAACATGAGTCAACATATGCTCAACCAAATCATTTTGCAGTTGCACGTCAGTTTCCCAATCACGCATGTCTTCATGAAACTGAGTGAACTGCTCAAATGTTGCCGCTACTCCATGCTCAGGCACAACATTCTCATCCTAAAACTGAAAGCCTTGATCGTACAAGCAGTCATCACCTCCCATAGTTTCTGTGTGCTCCAAGTATTAGCAGGATACCGAACGATGCCCCATCGAGATTGCAAAACACCAAAGGCACGCTCGACATCCTTTCTAGCACTCTCTTGCTCTTGGGCAAATATTTTTCTTTTCTCTCCAACAGGGTTGGGTATTGTCTTTACAATAGTGGTCCACTGAGGATAGATACCGTCACCCAAATAGTACCCTTTGTCGTAGTTGTGGCCGTTAACAATAAAGTTCACCGGTGGGCTGTTGCCTTCGACAAGTCTAGCAAACACCGACGAGCGCTGAAGCACATTGATATCATTGTGTGATCCAGCCATGCCAAAGAAAGAGTGCCAGATCCAGAGACCTTGAGATGCCACGGCCTCTAGTATGACAGTGCAAGCCCTGACATGTCCCTTATACTGCCCTTGCCAAGCAAAAGGGCAGTTCTTCCACTCCCAGTGCATGCACTCTATGCTGCCAAGCATCCCCGGGAAGCCCCTGCTAGCATTAATCGCCAACAAACGGGCTGTATCTGCAGCTGTCGGCTCTCTCAAGTACTCAGGGCCAAACACAGCAATCACAGCCTTGCAGAACTTATATATGGACTCTAGGCATGTAGACTCGCTCATATGAACGTACTCGTCAATGAGATCACCGAGCACTCCGTACGCAAGCACTCGGATGGCGGCAGTGCATTTCTGATAAGAGGAGAAACCAATCTTGCCGACGGCATCCTCTTTACACTCGAAGTAGTCATCATAGCCAACCACTCCCTCTCTAATACGGTTGAAAACATGCCTACTCATACGGAACCGGCGGCGGAATTTGTGATGTTTGAACAATGGGTTTGTTGTATCAAAGTAGTCATTTTAGAGAAGGAAATGTCCGCTCTCTCGGTTACGATTCAACGCCGGAAGGTGGCCCGGAATGGAGACACAGAACAACGGCCGCTGGTTGTTGAGGTGGTGATGGACCAACACGGCAGCCAATATCTCCTCCTCGTCGTTGGACGACGAATCGTCGGAGTCGCAAATGAAATTGTGGAAAAAGCACTCGTCGGCGGAGTCCATTTTCGTACCTTGGCAAACTGTCGAGCAGCTTGCGGGCGTCGAAGAAGGAGACGGCCGGTGAGGGGAGACGCGGCGCCCACAGACCAGCTAGCTGCCCTGCCGGCGTCCGACGAGTGTGACGGCGTCCGACGAGCGTGCCGGTCGTATGTGGCGGGGCCGGCGAGGCGTCTTCTTGGTCGCGGGGCGGCTGTGCGGTGGGGAAACCGGCAGCGGGAACTAGTTTGCTCCCCGGCGGCGGCGGGCGACTGGGGGCAGGGGCGGCGTTGCTGGGCGGATGTGGAGGCGGCGACAGCTGGAAGAGACGCCGCAAAAATGGGCGGCGGCGTCGGTGACGGAGGAGGAGGGGGGCGAGGGTTGCTTGTTGGCCGGGGGGAGGGAGGCCAATGTGCCACAGACCAGCGGGCCCGGGGACAGGAGTAGGCGACCGCGCGCGCGTCCGTCACGTGTCCGCGCCGATGCAAATCAAGCTCAAAAATGGGTCGGGAATAGGTCGCCCGCGGACGAAAAATGGACGCGCGTCCGTTTGGGTCGGCGCGTTGGATCGCCTTTTCTGTCTGCACCGACCCAAACAGACGGCCGCGGACGAAATGGGTGCCCTATTAGAGTTGCTCTAAGTTGTCAATCCATTTGTTTGGTCCTGTACTCTTCTCCCAAAGTTGGTTCTTTTCTTCATATTTGTTTTCCTCTTGCATATTTGACCAACTGCAAATGGGAGGAATTTTCTTAGATGTTCTCATTTTTTCTCCCAAAGTTTGTGATTTTTGTTGCTATGTCTGGATTTGGAGTATGTTTTTTGAAGCCCCGTAGGAAGTGATAATATTCGTAGGTGATCGAAAGAAGCCATGGTGTGTACATGGTTTAAATTACTCCCTCCGTCCCATAATATAGGAGCATTTTTGACACTACACTAGTGTCAAAAACGCTCTTATATTATGAACGGAGGGAGTATGAAATACTTTCTCTGTAAAGAAATACAAGAGCGTTTAGCTCACTACTTTTGTGATCTAAACACTCTTATATTTCTTTACAGAGGGAGTAGTTTCATTAAATCTAATACATGAAATGTTGTTCGGTTCAGGTTACTCCAAGAATTTCTGGAGTATGACATAACATTGTGGTTCTGCATTTCTTGAGGATATTTGTATGTTTCTTAATGACCACTTTCGTGATTTACTGATGGATGGAAGGTAGATAGATAATTAGCTGCATTGTAGATACGATGATGGATGTCCAGCTATAATTCTACAATTGGACATGGCTAATGGAAGAGAAAATAGGATGTACTTCATACTTGAGGTGGAATAATGAACAGTTACCTATAGTCTCTCAAAAGTCTTGATCAGTAAGTGGATGCCATGTAAGAATTCAACCAAGTTATTAGATAAAGGTTGCCTCTTGTCGTAATGCCCTTCTATGTGTAATGTGTATAAAAGTTACTTTTACAATTATTCAACCCACTTGCTTGTCTTTTAAACTGTTTTTATTCGTGTTCCCTTGTATTTTTTGATATATAAGAATTGTTGCATCACATGCTTGTCGAGTGCCTGTAGTTGTACCAGCGTATTGTTGCATTAGTTGTTTCTCTGATCAGCAGTATTCAATTTTTTTTGCAACAAGTAATTGAATTGTTTAACTGTGTTTTTTTGTTACTGAATTGAACTTCTGGTCATGCTCTTACTTGAGTTGATTCACATGCGTGTATGTTTTGTTGGTCTCTTTACAATATTGGGGAGCGTAAACACGAAACATCATGTGTAGCACATAGCACTCTACCTGCACTGGGCGGTGGAGCCTGGGGCCATGACTGTGGCCGATGTGCTACCGGAGAACGTCACGAGCTTGGAGGTGGCCAACGTGAATGGCCAACTAGTGATTGGGGTGCCATCCTGTGGCGCCGCTTGAGAGAAAATTGTGCGCATGTTTCCATTTAAAAAACATAGAGTACTCGCCTCTGCCTAAAAAACATCTCAGAAAAAAAAATCCTCACCTTCATATAAAAAAGAAGTAAAAAAGAAAAAAATACCACCTAAGCCTACTAACAAGTGCCACTTTGCATAACCCTCCATTTAAAAAACATGAGAGGTCCTCACCTCCATCTAAAAAGAGAAAATATATGTAAAAAATAATCCACGCCTTCATCTAAAAATCCCAAAATTTTCTCACCGCGGCCAATTAGTTTTCGCCACGTGGCATAGCTGGTTGGCCGCCCTTCACGCGTAGCTTAATGTGTTTAACGGGTATGTAATTGTTTTCTATTCCTTTTCCCTGAATTTGCACTCTCTTTTTTGGTCTTCTGTAATGTTGTGGGATTTGTATTCTTTTCCCTCAAGGTGATGAATCAGATAATCGAGGGACTTAATTTTTCGGTGAGGCCAGCAGGGTATCCTATTACCTGCATTTCCTCTTCAGTATGCTAACCAGATCTCCAGAGTCCTGGATGCTTCTTTCTCAGCCTGTTTAAAAAGGTAATTATTTTTACCAGGTGGTACACATTTTTTCTTTCAATGTGTGCTCTCACAATCATATACTTTTTCTGTTCTTGAAAGTGACTTGTTGATGGTATAGGATATCAGTCAAACAATGTCTTCTCATCAAGGAATGGGCTGTGTTCTCCTTATAGAGCATGATTTATTATGGGAGGCATTTGCTTGGCGGTAGGCCATGCTTGGCAGCGTCGCATCCTCTCGGTCTTCAGCGCTTCTGTAGGAACAGAGCACCAGTGTGGTCGAGCCACATAAAACACCAGCGAGCGACAACAGCGCACCACTCCATAATTTATTTTTGCTCCTGTTTCGATAAATTTCAAATTGGAGACCTGCATGTGTATATAACTATATATATACTTGGCCACATTGGAATTCAAGCTGCTACTCTTCATAGCATTAAACACGTTGAATTTTATAGTTCATAATTCACAGGAATATTGATAGAAGAATTCTACAAATTTGTTTATGACTTTATGATTATGTTCTTACTACAAGTCTATTGTTTAATTTTTACCTTGCAAACTGTGTAGGCAAAAAATTTCACTTATTTAAGAGCTGAGAGAATGGTGTCAAAATGTGGCTGATTACCTTCTAAACGTTTTACAGGATTCAACGATATATGTGTATACTTCCATGTCTACTTGATTCTTCTGCACAAAATATGGATCCAGATGGTTTGGAATGTTAAATATGTGCTCATACGATGTCTGGATTGAGCAATCTATTTACTGACGGCCGATTTTTAATGATGTCTTATAAAGTTGTGAAATTCTGCGAGGAAAAGCTTGTGAGTGGAATTAATGAGTATTGTGCTTGTGATGTTTCCTCCATAGCACTTTTGCAATCAATCATTCCTCTATTCTTATGGGTATAAATTCTCCCTTAAATCCTAAATACGAAAAAATTAGGTTGCATACATATGTGTGTTACAATCTATTTCTTTCATATTTTTCAGTTGTTCCATTGTATACATGCACTTTGGAAGGCAGATGTTAATGTTGGTTGGTTGCCCGAGAAGTCAAAAAGCCTAAAATCTTGAGTTGTATGGAGCATGGTCCTTTGCTTCAAGTTTGTGATAGACTTTATAACATTGACCGTGGAATCATTCCATCAGAATAAGACAAGAGCACTGTTACAGGGTTTGAGGGTTTGACAGAGATTGGAAATATATTGCTTTAGCGGTTCAGACATAATGTTTCTTTTTAATCTTGATCGTACCTATAACCTGATACAAACCATTATTCAGAAAGCCCGTGTGACTGATGACTAGAGCTGCATTTTGAATATTGTACTATATAATTGAAGTACCATCACATTTTAGTGTGTGGAATGTGCCTGTGTGACAATCGTGATAGAAGCTATACAAAGTTTGTCTTGGAATTTGATTGCATAGCATTAGATATCGCCGTAAATTTCCATCTCTCGCTAGACATTTGGTTGCCCTCTTCATTATCTTTATTAGGGATGGCTAACCGGGGTTGGACAAGAAACTTAATACTATTGTGCAAGGTGGAGGATGGGGAAGATAACCCAGAGGATAAATGGTCGTGGAAGGAAGTAGAGTGTCACGTCGAGAAGAGGGAGGCGAGAGACTAATGATGAGATGCATTTATCTACCACTTTAGAGCCATGAGATATCATCACTTGTGAATAATTTGTGACTAATGTCACATGACATTTTTCTTTGCACACATATTTTGTTAGCCCATAGCAACGCATGGGCATTATACTAGTTAGAGTTCATGGAGGATATGCAAACCGCAATCATGCCACACGTGTTCACGTCCAGTACATCTACTAAAAAATTTCCTACCCTTCCCTTATTTAGCATCTCCAACAAACACGCAACGCGCGGCGCGCTAAAATAACTTTTACAGCGCTGAAATAACATCTTTTTGCATGCAGAGGAACGCTTGCTGCAGCGACCGCTGTAAAATATTGCGCGCGCGAATGGCTCCAGCAGGCGCTGCAAAAAAACGGCGCGCGCCTGCAACCAATATAAAATTCAACGATACAGATAGCATGGTTCATCAAACCACAAACTAGTCCATACGATACAAATAGATAAAAATAGAAAAACGATACTACAGTGCAAACATAGGAGAAACTACTCCTCATTGTTGTCCTCCTTCTCGGTGGTGTAGTCCGACGACAGAAACGTGTCATTCCATCGAGGATCATTCTCGTCAAAGATCGATGCCTGTCCCAGGTCACACTGCGCTAATGCCAATGCCTTCCGCTCATGCTTGTCTGCCCGATCCGCAGCTCGCTGCGCCCTCCTCTTCGCCTAGAACTTGTTCTCTCGGGCGACATCATCTGGGAAGCGTCGGCGTCACTACACCATGGCGTACTCATCCGTCTCGGCGATGAGGAGGCGGTGCTCCCGCCTACACTGGACGTGGCAGTCCTCCTTGGAGACTACCCGCGGCGGAGGCGCGAGCTCCTGCGCCTCCTCGCGCGTCTGGGCGTCGGAAAAGTTCATCTGCGCCCGGCCTCATGGGTGGTCTCCAACGTCCCGAGACCAAGACGCATGTCACCAGAGCGGATCTCCGCGTAAAACATGGCGGATGGGCGAGCGCGGACGCCGCGGTAGCCGGAGCTGCTCCGGTTGCGCAGAGGCATGTCGGCGGCGGGGGAAAAGGCGCGGTGGAGTCGAGAGAAGGCCGGCGGTGGCGGGGCGCTGGAGGCTAGGAAGAAGGGGGCGACGGGGAAGAAGAAGGCGCGACAGGCCGCTTTTTCGCGCGCGCGTGATTTTTTTTCTGCGCGCCGGAATCTCCCGCGCCTGCTGCAGCGCGCCAAACCGCTCCACATGCGCTAAAACATGCTTTTGTCCCACGCGCGCGATATATAGCACGGCTGTTGGAGATGCTCTAAGAGCATCTCAAGCAACACAACAACTTGTGCTGCAAAAAATCTTCACCCCACCCCTCACGCGTCGTTGGCCACCCCGGTCGCGGCGGCCACCAAACCCCGGCGTTGCCCGGGCAGGTAGCGCAGCGCTCACGCGGCCCGCGCCATGGGTCGCTCCCACTCCACACGCTCCATCGGATCCGCAAGCTCTAGCTTGCGGGATAGCGAGGGATGGGGCCAGCCGGCCTCCGTCCCAGATTCGGCTAGATCCAGCGGTCCGTCGAAGGTGTCATACTCTCTATGTGCCCCTGGCTCGTCAACGGCTCGCTTCGGCTTCCTGCTGCGAATCCTGCTTTGTGGGGAGTGCTCCTACACTACCGTGGCCTTCTCCACTCCGGACACTGCGCGGGATCCCCTTCTTGGGCAGCAGCGCCTTAAGTCCATTGTAGCTCGCCCTACCCTCTGCACGAGCCCTTCCTCTTCGGGCCATGGCGATGGATGGACGGATGAACACTCGCAGAAGGACCGCTGTGCCAGCAGGCGCGTTCGAGGGGACTGCGACCGTGCTCCGTGACAGCACCGAGGCCACCTGCCCTCCTTCAATGCTGGCATCGGACGAGAGGCCTTCTTAAGGTGTTTTCGGGGGCTTTGCTACAAATGCCTGAGCTCCAAGCACCGTCATGTAGATTGTAGAGATCCAGTTCATTGCATCGAGTGCAAGCTCCCTGGCCACATTAGCAAGGATTGCTCAAAAATCCACGGAACAGGCGAGGGAATGGTTCTATGAAGGAGAGGCTGGGACCCCGCGCGGGGCACAGTCCGGCCAACAAGTGCCTCCGCTTCCCACGCCGTCGCCGCCCGCACCGGCCCTGGAGATGGCCTACCACACCGACCTGTTGCGGCACCCAAGGACCAGCCACAAGGTGGTGATCGAGACGCCTGCCATGGAGCACCAGATGTTCCTCCTGCGATGCCACGCATGCTTCTGATCTCAACAGCAGAGAGGCATGCCGCCAGCCCCATGTCAGTCGGGTGCGCCTTCGACACCCAGCTTCACACGCCGGCCCACCTACTGCGGGTCTCGAGCCATGACCCGGAGGACTTCCTGGTCCATTTCGAGCTGCCGATGCACCGGGACAACGTCGTGCACTTGGGCTCCATCAACATTGACAGGGTCTTCTTCACCATCAAGCCATGGCACGAAGACGACCATGTTGTGCACCAAGACTTCCTCCTCCACGTCTGCGTCGTCATCGAGAAGATGCCGCTGCACCTCTGGTCCATCGAGGGGGCGGCCAAGGTCCTCGGCAACAAGTGCATCTTTGATACGTCTCCAACGTATCTATAATTTATGAAGTATTCATGCTATTATATTATCTATCTTGGATGTTTTACATGCATTTATATGCTATTTTATATGATTTTTTGGGACTAACCTATTAACCTAGAGCCCAGTGACAGTCTCTGTTTTTTCCCTTGTTTTTGAGTTTTGCAGAAAAGGAATATCAAACGGAGTCCAAACAAGCTGAAAATTTACGGTGATTTTTTATGGACCAGAAGAAGTCCCTGAAGCACAAGAGTTGGGCCAGAAGAGTCCCGGGTCAACCACAAGGGTGGAGGACCTTCCCTACCCTCAGGGAGGGTGCTCTAGTCTTGTTGTTGACTCTTGGACCCCCGACGTGAAACCGACGCCAAAAATTCCTATAAATACAAAAAACCCCGAAAAGAAACCTAGAACGGAAGTTCCGCCGCCGCAAGCCTCTATGGCCACGAAAAATCAATCTAGGCCCTCTCCGGCACCCTGCTGGAGGGGGCCATCATCACCGGAGGCCATGGGGGAGGATCCCGAAGGGGGCCATCATCACCATGGAGGCCAAGGACCAAAGGGAGAACCTCTCCCCATCTAGGGGGAGGCCATGGAGGAGGAAGCACAAGGGGGAGACTCTCTTCCCCCCTCTCTCGGTGGCGTCGGAGTGCCACCGGGGGAACCATCGTCACGGTGATTGTCTTCATCAACATCACCATATTCATCACCATCCTCATCTCTTTTAAGCGGTCCACTCTCCCGCACCCCGCTATAATCCCCTACTTGAACATGGTGCTTTGTGCCACATATTATGATTCAATGATGTGTTACCATCCTATGATGTTTTGAGTAGATTTCTTTTGTCTTTTGGGTTGATTGATGATATAGATTGGTTTGAGTTGTATGTTTTATTTTGGTGTTGTCCTATGGTGCCTTCCGTGCCACACACATGTGAAGGATTCCCGTTGTAGAGTGTTGCAATACGTTCATGATTCGCTTATAGTGGGTTGCTAGAGTGACAGAAGCTTAAACCCGAGTAAGGGGGTTGTTGCGTATGGAATAAAGGGGACTTGATGTTGGGGAACGTCGCATGCAATTTCAAAAAAATTCCTACGATCACGCAAGATCTATCTAGGAGATGCATAACAACGAGACGGGGAGAGTGTCTCCACGTACCCTCGTAGACCGAAAGCGGAAGCATTAGGTTAACGCGGTTGATGTAGTCAAACGTCTACACGATCCAATCGATCCAAGTACTGAACGTACGGCACCTCCGTGTTCAGCACACGTTCAGATCGATGACGTCCCTTGAGCTCTTGATCCAGTAGAGGGTCGAGGGAGAGTTCCGACAGCACGACGGTGTGGTGACAGTGATGGTGATCCACGTAGGGATTCGCCTAAGCACTACGACAATATGACCGGAGGAGTAAACTATGGAGGGGGGCACCGTACACGGCTAAGAGAAATCTTGGTGTGCCTTTGGGGTGCCCCCGCCCCCGTATATAAAGGGGGGGAGGAGGAGGTCGGCAGCCTAGGAGGGGCGCGCCAAGGGGGGAGTCCTACTTGGACTCCTAGTCCAAGTAGGATCCCTCCCCCACCTTTTCCTTCCAACGGAGGGGGAAAGAGGGAAGGAGAGGAGAGGAAGAGGGAAAGGGGGCCGCGCCCCTACCCTTCCTATTCGGACTCCCCTTGGGGGGCACGCGCCTCCCCCTTGTGGGTTGTCCCCTCTTCTCTGCCATGGCCCATGAGGTCCATGATTTCCCCCGGGGGGTTCCGGTAACCTCGGTACTCCGATAAAATACCTGAATCACTCGGAACCATTCTGATGTCCGAATATAACCTTCCAATATATGAATCTTTACCTCTCGACCATTTCAAGACTCCTCGTCATGTCCGTGATCTTATCCTGGACTCCGAACAAACTTCGGTCACCAAAACACATAACTCACAATACAAATTGTCATCGAACGTTAAGTGTGCGGACCCTACGGGTTCGAGAACTATGTAGACATGACCGAGACACATCTCCGGTCAATAACCAACAGCGGAACCTGGATGCTCATATTGGATCCTACTTATTCTACGAAGATTTTTATCGGTCAAACCACATAACAACATACGTCATTCCCTTTGTCATCGGTATGTTACTTGCCCGAGATTCGATCGATGGTATTCTCATACCTAGTTCAATCTCATTACTGGCAAGTCTCTTTCCTCATTCTGTAATGCATCATCCCGCAACTAACTCATTAGTTACATTGTTTGCAAGGCTTATAGTGATGTGCATTACCGAGAGGGCCCAGAGATACCTCTCCGATACTCGGAGTGACAAATCCTAATCTCGTTCTATGCCAACTCAACAAACACCTTCAGAGACACCCGTAGAGCATCTTTATAATCACCCAGTTACGTTGTGACGTTTGATAGCACACAAGGTGTTCCTCCGGTATTCGGAAGTTGCATAATCTTATAGTCAGAGGAATATGTATAAGTCATGAAGAAAGCAATAGCAATAAAACTAAACGATCATAATGCTAAGCTAACGGATGGGTCTTGTCCATCACATCATTCCCTAATGATGTGATCCCGTTCATCAAATGACAACACATGTCTATGGTCAGGAACTTAACCATCTTTGAATAACGAGCTAGTCAAGTAGAGGCATACTAGGGACACTCTGTTTGTCTATGTATTCACACATGTACTAAGTTTCCGGTTAATACAATTCTAGCATGAATAATAAACATTTATCATGATATAAGGAAATATAAATAACAACTTTATTATTGCCTCTAGGGCATATTTCCTTCAGTCTCCCACTTGCACTAGAGTCAATAATCTAGATTACATAGTAATGATTCTTACACCCATGGAGTCTTGGTGCTGATCATGTTTTGCTCGTGAGAGAGGCTTAGTCAACGGGTCTGCAACATTCAGATCCGTATGTATCTTGTAAATCTCTATGTCTCCCTCCTTGACTTGATCACAGATGGAATTGAAGCGTCTCTTGATGTGTTTGGTTCTCTTGTGAAATCTGGATTCCTTCGCCAAGGCAATTGCTCCAGTATTATCACAAAAGATTTTCATTGGACCCGATGCACTAGGTATTACACTAGATCAGATATGAACTCCTTCATCTAGACTCCTTCATTTGCTGCTTCCGAAGTATCTATGTACTCCTCTTCACACGTAGATCCCACCACGACGCTCTGCTTGGAACTGCACCAACTGACAGCTCCACCATTCAATATAAATACGTATTCGGTGTGACTTAGAGTCATCCAGATCAGTGTCAAAGCTTGCATCGACGTAACCATTTACGATAAGCTCTTTGTCACCTCCATAAACGAGAAACATATCCATAGTCCTTTTCAGGTATTTTAGGATGTTCTTGACCGTTGTCCAGTGATCCACTGTCAGATTGCGGGCTTCGCAGACCCTTGAGAGGTTCAAACACTAGGGTGCGTACGAAGAACTCCTTCTCCCCAACCTGCCGACCCGATGATTCCACAGCCTAGATTGACGAACCCAAGGGACAAGATACACAACGGTTTATCCTGGTTCAGGCCACCTTGTGGTGTAATACCCTACTCCATCTTTGTGGTGGATTTCCTCGAGGGGCTGAGGATGAACTAGTACAGTGGATGAACAGCCTCATGAGGTGAGGTGTTCTTGAGCTCGGTGAGCTGGTGGGTGTAAGGATGGCCTGAATGATCCGATCCCATCCTATCCCTCTGCCTGGTGGTGGCTAAGTCCTATTTATAGTGGCCTCGGTACTCTTCCCAAATGTAGGCGGGAAGGGATCCCACAACGGCCAAATTCAAAGGGAGACAACTAGTACAAGTTATCTTGACAAAAGTAGTCTTGGCCTGCAAAGGCTCTGGTGGTGGCGCTGTAGTGGGCTCCGCGATGACCTCCGTCCTGTCCTCCTGGCGGACTTGGTCTTGTTGCACCAATATGGAAACCTTTGCCTGATTCCTCGGGACTCCGCGCCTGCGCTTGCCCCCTTGGCACCAAAGGGGAAACTGGTACGCTGCGCCTGATGGCGCCCGCCTGGCCTTGGTCGTCATGAATCACATCATGTGAACCTCGCGAGGTGCACCTTGACTTGATATCTCTGCTCCTCGGGAGGTAGCCTAGTGAGGCCGCCCCCAGGGAGGTCTTTTTGTCGTCCGCCTCGTGAGGCTTGGTCCCTCGCGAGGGTCTTGAGTCGTTGCTGCTGAAACTGGGCCATACCAGGCCGCTGATGGAGCCACGCCGTGGGCCGCAGGCAGGCAAGTCTGGGTACCCCCGTTCCCAGGACGCCGACAGTAGCTCTCGGGCCCAAGACGCGCTCGAGCTTGGCTTCGAGGCGAAGCCAAAGGGCAAGAGCGGAGCGCCATGGGCCCCAACCGCCTGCGGCCTTGATCGAGCATGGCGATTGATGGGACGTGGATGCCTCCGCTTACCCGCGCTGCCTTGGCAACTGTCCGACTTGACAAGACTCTGCTGCATGTAGAGGAAAATCATCATTACGTGCGATCGTGGTGGCCGGTGGTTGGCCTCCTCCTAGCTATAAATGAGGAAGGGGCAGAGCCCCCTTGCTCATCTATGTCTTCTCGCAGTGCGCTCCTTCTTCTTCCTCTTGGTCCCTCCATCTTGCTAACTTGCTGAAACACCCATGGCGCCGATTAGGAGGTTTTCCACAACAGAAAAAGGAAAGACCCCCCTCATGGAGCCTGAGTTCGCGGGGACCAGGCTGGGGCTGCACGGCCGTCCGACCTGTGAACCCATGCCTAAGCCTCCTCGCATGAGTTCGTGATGTGGGCGGCGATGCCACCGCGCACATGGATCTGGTTCCCGCAGTTCTTCACCGAAGAGATGCCGCCGAGGGGGCCGCTCGAGCTGTGGCTGCGGCATGCTGGGTGATGTAGTCTGGCCACAGGGGCAGAGGTTGAGGTCGTCCCCCTGGCAAGATTTTCATGACTCGTGGATGGGGCGAGGTCGCCCGCGCCTGCCGCGCAGAGGGGGCCCTCGCCCTCCACTTCGAGTATGACGACGCCTCCATGCTGTTCTTCAAGGTCTTCGACGAGGAAGGCCGCCGCCTGGAGTGCTGCCCTGGAGGAGACCGCCAACATGGTGAAGCGACGGGTGCAGTGCCTGCCGTTGGTCCTGCCGACAACTCCTCCAGCAACAGCAATGACTCCTGGGAGTCCAGCGACTCTCCTGAGCTTAGCAAGTCTCCGGAGTCAAGCGACGACAACTACGTTCCCCCGAGCTCTCGCCGTTCCCGGAGCACCGTGGCGACCTCCGTCCAGCGCCGACGATGATCTGGATGGGGTTGGTGTCGGCCTCATCTGGCCCACTAATGATGGCGTCGGTGGTGGTGCCCGCAGTCGGGGCTTCTTGAGGTCGTTCCTCTTTTGTTCCCTGCGAGGAACCGAAACGATCCTCATGGGGGTATGTAAAGAACATGTAATGCTTTTGTTCCATCGTTTGTTGTTCTTAACATGAGATTGCGGCTACGTGTCTCGCTCAGGCATTACTCCCCCTTTTCGTTCTCGCGGTAGCTTTAGCGCTCTACGCCGTCAGGTCCCAGTCCCCAGGCAGGCTTTAGTCGTCGCTGGTATGCCAGGTCGCGATGCCATGGTCAACGCCAAGAGGTGAGCGGCCCGAGGTCCGGTAAGAGCTCCCGAGGCGCGATGCTTGAGAGGTCCCCCTTGGCACGCAAGCAGCTCTCTGGAGGCCGAAAAGGAAAGCAGCACTGCCGGAGCGAGTTTATGAGAGTGGAGGACTTCAGACAGAGAGATTCACTTCATTACGCATAGGTGACTTATCTTTTGGCAAGCTTGTGGTGATTCCTTGCACAACGCTCGGTCCGTGCTTCAGCGGCGATGCTACTAGGTAGGGCCACGCCGGTCTCCCCTTTCCTCGCTCATCTAAATGCTCTACGTCCTCGGGTCCCGACCCTCGAGCGAGGCTCAATCCCTGCTGGTATGTCAGGTCGCGATGCTGTGGTCAAGGACAGGGGGTGAGGGCTGGAGAGTCAAAAAGAGCTCCTGAGGCATGATGCTCAGGAGTCCCCCCTTTAACGCGCAAGCGAATCGCATAAAAAGGGCGGCCAACGAGGCCGCCTGTAGCTGAGCTCCGGAGATTCCTGCGGGTTAGTTTGAGAGGAGAGCATAACCCATAATCGCATTCGCTGTCCTGCCACTGTTCTTTCTGCAAGAAGATGAAGGCACTGAGGATCTGGTGACGTGACGAGCGCGGAGCGAGCCGCGAGCCAGAGCTCAATCACACAGGTTTATCAGTGTTGTAGGGACGGACCCGAGCACAAGCATCGTGCCAGCATGTGTAGTCCCCATTGCGGGATGAGCGAGAGGCCGGTCAGCAACGCGGGGTGATGTCTACTACACAACCTTCTTCTTGTAGACGTTGGTGGGCCTCAAAGTGCTGAGGTTTGTAGGACAGTAGCAAATTTCCGTCAAGTGGATGACCTAAGGTTTATCAATCCGTGGGAGGCGTAGGATGAAGATGGTCTCTCTCAAACAACCATGCAACCAAATAACAAAGAGTCTCTTGTGTCCCCAACACACCCAATACAATGGTAAATTGTGTAGGTGCACTAGTTCGGTGAAGAGATGGTGATACAAGTGCAATACGAATGGTAGATATAGGTTTTTGTAATCTGAAAATATAAAAACAGAAAGGTAGCAAGTAGTAAAAGTGAGCATAAACGGTATTGCAATGCGTTGAAACAAGGCCTAGGGTTCATACTTTCACTAGTGCAAGTTCTCTCAACAATAATAACATAACTGGATCATATAAGTATCCCTCGACATGCAACAAAGAGTCACTCCAAAGCCACTAATAGCGGAGGACAAACGAAGAGATTATTGTAGGGTACGAAACCACCTCAAAGTTATCCATTCTGATCGATCTATTCAAGAGTCTGTAGTAAAATAACATGAAGCTATTCTTTCCGTTCGATCTATCATAGAGTTCGTACTAGAATAACACCTTAAGACACAGATCAACCAAAACCCTAATGTCACCTAGATACTCCAATGTCACCTCAAGTATCTGTGGGTATGATTATACGATATGCATCACACAATCTCAGATTCATCTATTCAACCAACACAAAGAACTTCAAAGAGTGCCCCAAAGTTTCTACCGGAGAGTCAAGACGAAAACGTGTGCCAACCCCTATGCATAAGTTCACGAGGTCACGGAACTCGCAAGTTGATTACCAAAACATACATCAAGTGGATCACGTGATATCCCATTGTCACCATAGATAAGCACATGCAAGACATACATCAAGTGTTCTCAAATCCTTAAAGACTCAATCCGATAAGATAACTTCAAAGGGAAAACTCAATCCATTACAAGAGCATAGAGGGGGAGAAACATCATAAGATCCAACTATAATAGCAAAGCTCGCGATACATCAAGATCGTATCACCTCAAGAACACAAGAGAGAGAGAGAGAGATCAAACACATAGCTATTGGTACATACCCTCAGCCCCGAGGGAGAACTACTCCCTCCTCGTCATGGAGAGCACCGGGATGATGAAGATGGCCACCGGAGAGGGATTCCCCCCTCCGGCAGGGTGCCGGAACAGGTCTAGATCAGTTTTCGATGGCTACGGGGGCTTCTGGCGGCGGAACTCCTGATCTATTCCGCTGTCTGATGTTTTTAGGGTATATGGATATATATAGGCGAAAGAAGTCAGTCAGGGGAGCCACGAGGGGCCCATGAGGGTGGGGGGCACGCCCAGGGGGTAGGGCGCGCCTCCCTGCCTCGTGCCTCCCTCGAAGCTTCCCTGACGTCTACTCCAAGTCTCCTGGATCGCTTCCGTTTCCAAAAATAAGTTCCGTGAAGTTTTAGGTCAATTAGACTCTGTTTGATCTTCCTTTTCTGCGGTACTCTAAATCAAGGAAAAACAGAAACTGGCACTAGGCTCTAGGTTAATAGGTTAGTCCCAAAAATCATATTAAATAGCATATAAATGCATATAAAACATCCAATGTTGATAATATAATAGCATGGAACAATCAAAAATTATAGATACATTGCAGACGTATCAAGCATCCCCAAGCTTAATTCCTGCTCGTCCTTGAGTAGGTAAATGATAAAAACAGAATTTTTGATGTGGAATGCTACCTAACATAATCATCAATGTAATCTTCTTTATTGTGGCATGAATGTTCAGATCCATAAGATTCAAGACAAAAGTTTAATATTGACATAAAAATAATAATACTTCAAGCATACTAACAAAGTAATCATGTCTTCTCAAAATAACATGGCCAAAGAAACTATCCCTACAAAATCATATAGTCTGGCTATGCTCTATCTTCACCACACAAAATATTTAAATCATGCACAACCCCGATGACAAGCCAAGCAATTGTTTCATACTTTTGATGTTCTCAAAAAAATTTCAATCTTCACGCAATATACGAGCGTGAGCCATGGATATAGCTATATATGTGGAATAGAATGGTGGTTGTGGAGAAAACAAAAAGGAGAAGATAGTCTCACATCAACTAGGCGTATCAACGGGCAATGGAGATGCCCATCAATAGATATCAATGCGAGTGAGTAGGGATTGCCATGCAATGGATGCACTAGAGCTATAAGTATATGAAAGCCATTGATTGATGCTTATTGGTGGAGCGGGAGTATAAACTTTACCATTCTGTTTGGGAACCGCCTATAATGTGTGTAGCATGGAAGATATCGCCATCTCTCGGTTGTTATGTTGACAATGAAAGTATACTGCTCAAAATATTATTCATATCTATTTCAAAACCGAGCTCTGGCACCTCTACAAATCCCCTCTTCCCTCTGCGAAGGGCCTATCTATTTACTTTTATGTTGAGTCATCATCCTCTTATTAAAAAGAACCAGTTGGAGAGCACCGTTGTCATTTGCATTCATTACTATTAGTTTACATTGAGTATGACTTGACTAGATCTCTTTTACCATGAATTACAATGTCTAGTCAGTCCTTGATCTTTAAAGGTGCTCGGCATTTATGTTTTGCGGTCTCAGAAAGGGCTAGCGAGATATTATGATTGTTTTGAGAAAGTGTTGTCATCCGAGATTTATTATTATTGCTCGCTAGGTGATTATGCCATTGATATGAGTAAACATGAGACCTAAGAGTTATTGTGAATGTGGTTAGTTCATAATCTTTGCTGAAAACTTGAATGCTGGCTTTACATATTAACAACAACAAGAGCAAACAAAGTTTGTAAAAGTTTTCTTTATCACTTTCAGTTTGTCAACTGAATTGCTTGAGGACAAGCAAAGGTTTATGCTTGGGGGAGTTCATACGTCTCCGTCGTATCTACTTTTCCAAACACTTTTGCCCTTGTTTTGGACTCTAACTTGCATGATTTGAATGGAACTAACCCGGACTGACGTTGTTTTCAGCAGAATTCCCATGGTGTTAGTTATGTGCAGAAACAAAAGTTCTCGGAATGACCTGAAACTCCACGGAGCGTCTTTTTGGAAATAATACAAAATACTGGCAAAAGATCAAGACCAGGGGCCCCACACCCTAGCCACGAGGGTGGGCGGCACGCCTGCCCCCTGGGCGCGCCCCCTACCTCGTGGGCCCCCTGGAGCTCCTCCGACCTCAACTCCAACTCTATATATTCTCTTTCGGGGAGAAAAAAATCAAGAAGAAGGATTCATCGCGTTTTACGATACGGAGCCGCTGCCAAGCCCTAAAACCTCTCGAGAGGGCTGATCTGGAGTCCGTTCGGGGCTCCGGAGAGGGGAATCCGTCACCGTCATCATCATCAAGACGGTGATGGGTTGGATGAGATTTATCATGCAATCAAGTTAGTTTTGTTAGGGTTTGATCCCTAGTATCCACTATGTTCTGAGATTGATGTTGCTATGACTTTGCTATGCTTAATGCTTGTCACTAGGGCCCGAGTGCCATGATTTCAGATCTGAACCTATTATGTTTTCATCAATATATGAGAGTTCTTGATCCTATCTTGCAAGTCTATAGTCACCTACTTTGTGTTATGATCCGGCAACCCCGAAGTGACAATAATCGGGACCACTCCCGGTGATGACCGTAGTTTGAGGAGTTCATGTATTCACTATGTGTTAATGCTTTGGTCCGGTACTCTATTAAAAGGAGGCCTTAATATCCCTTAGTTTCTGCTAGGACCCCACTACCACGGGAAGGTAGGACAGAAGATGTCATGCAAGTTCTTTTCCATAAGCACGTATGACTATATTCGGAATACATGCCTACATTACATTGATGAATTGGAGCTAGTTCTGTGTCACCCTAGGTTATGACTGTTACACGATGACCGCATCCGGCATAATTCTCTATCACCGATCCATTGCCTACGAGCTTTCCATATATTTTTCTTCGCTTACTTACTTTTTCGTTGCTATTGTTACAATCACTACAAAATACCAAAAACATTACTTTTGCTACCGTTACTTCTGCTATCGTTGCCACTACTATCATATTACTTTGCTACTAAACACTTTGCTGCAGATACTAAGTTTCCAGGTGAGGTTGAATTGACAACTCAGCTGCTAATACTTGAGAATATTCTTTGTCTCCCCTTGTGTCGAATCAATAAATTTGGGTTGAATACTCTACCCTTGAAAACTGTTGCGATCCCCTATACTTGTGGGTTATCAAGACTATTTTCTGGCGCCGTTGCCAGGGAGCATAGCTTTATTTTTTGAGTCACTTGGGATTTATATCTGCTTATCATTATGAAGAACTTGAGAGATCCAAAAACCAAGATTTATCCCTGAACTACGAGGGGAGGTAAGGAACTGCCATCTAGCTCTGCACTTGATTCACATTCTGTTTTGAGTAAGCTTGCGACACCTAAACCTGCTTCTGCTATTCATTCTGATATGTCACACGTTATTGATAATGCCACTTCTGCTATGCATGATACTTATGATGAAACTACTTCTATGCTTGATACTACTATGCCACTTGGTGAATTTCTTGATGAACAACTTGCTAGGGTTAGAGAGAATGAAATTATTAAAACTGATAATATTTATGAAAGTGATGATGAAGACTCTCCCCCTAATAAATATGAATTGCCTGTTGTTCCTGAGGGTTATGTTCTGGATGAAGAATCTGCTAGAGCTATTCTTGCTTGCAATGATAGATATGATCTAAAGAGGTTATTAGCTAAATGGAAGCAGCAATCTCTTAATGCTAGAATGAAACCTGACCCTGCTTTTGCTACTTCACCTATCTGTGTTACTGACAAGGATTATGAATTCTCTATTGATTCTGATATAATTACTTTGGTTGAATCTGATCCTTTTTATGGCTATGAATCTGAAACTGTTGTGGCACATCTTAATAAATTAAATGATATAGCTACCCTGTTCACTAATGATGAGAGAACTCGCTACTTTTATATACTTAAAATATTTCTGTTCTCATTAAAGGGTGATGCTAAGATATGGTTTAATTCTCTTGGTCCTGGTTGTGTGCGTAGTCCCCAGGATATGATTTATTACTTCTCTGCTAAATATTTCCCTGCTCATAAGAAACAAGCTGCCTTAAGGGATATATATATAATTTTGTGCAAATTGAAGAAGAGAGTCTCCCACAAGCTTGGGGGAGGCTTCTCCAATTACTTAATGCTTTGCCTGATCATCCTCTTAAGAAAAATGAAATACTTGATATCTTTTATTATGGACTAACCGATGCTTCCAGAGATTACCTGGATAGTTGTGCTGGCTCTGTTTTCAGGGAAAGAATACCAGATGAAGCTGAAATTCTATTGAATAATATGTTGACAAATGAAAATAATTGGACACTTCCTGAGCCAGTTCCTGAGCCAACTTCTGAGCCTATTCCTAAACCAACTCCGAAGAAAAGAGGTATTCTATTTCTCAGTCCTGAAGATATGCAAGAGGCAAAGAAATCCATGAAAGAAAAGGGTATTAAAGCTGAAGATGTTAAGAATTTACCTCCTATTGAAGAAATAAATGGTCTTAATTTACCGCCTGTTGAAGAAATGCATAATTTTAGTCCATCTCCTATTGAAGAAATATATGGTCTTGATAAACCGACATAGGTAGTAAAGGTAAATTCTCTCTATAGATATGATAAAGCTGAAATCCCATTTACTAAGTTTGCTAGCCCATGTTTTGATGAGTTTGATAAATTTATGGTTAAGCAAGAAGACTTCAATGCTTATTTTGGTAGAGAATTAAAACGCAGTGCTGATATGCTTGAACACTTGGGTGATTATATGTCTAATGTCAAAGGTGAACTTAAACTTATTAGTAAACATGCTTCTATGGTTACTACTCAAGTAGAACAAGTACTTAAAGCTCAAAATGATTTGCTCAATGAATTGAATAGTAAGAATAATGATTTTGCTGTTAGAGTGGCTACTAGAACTAGTAAAATGACTCAGGAACCTTTGTATCCTGAAGGCCACCCTAAGAGAATTGAGCAAGATTCTCAGAGAAATAATATAGATGCACCTAGTTGTTCTAAAAGGAAGAAAAAGAAAAAATGATAGGACTTTGCATGCTTCAAGTGAACCTATTACTGAAACACCTGAGAATCCAAATGATATTTCTATTTTTGATGCTGAAACTCAATCTGGTAGTGAACCTGAAACTAGTGATAATGTTAATGATAATGTTCATGATGATGCTCAACCTAGCAATGATAATGATATAGAAATTGAACCTGCTGTTGACCTTGATAACCCACAATCAAAGAATCAACGTTATGATAAGAGAGACTTTTTTGCTAGGAAACATGGTAAAGAAAGAGAACCATGGGTTCAGAAACCCATGCCTTTTCCTCCCCAACCATCCAAGAAAAAGGATGATGAGGATTTTGAGCGCTTTGCTGAAATGATTAGACCTATCTTTTTGCGTATGCGATTAACTGATATGCTTAAAATGAATCCTTATGCTAAGTATATGAAAGAAATTGTCACTAATAAAAGAAAGATACTGGAAGCTGAAATTTCCACCAAGCTTGCTAATTATACTTTTAAAGGTGGAATACCTAAGAAGTTAGGAGATCCAGGAGTACCCACTATACCATGCTCCATTAAAAGAAACTATGTTAAAACTGCTTTATGTGATCTTGGAGCCGGTGTTAGTGTCATGCCTCTCTCTTTATATCATAGACTTAATTTGAATAAGTTGACACCTACTGAAATATCTTTGCAAATGGCTGATAAATCAACTGCTATACCTGTCGATATTTGTGAGGATGTGCCTGTTGTGGTTGCAAACGTTACTATTTTAACAGACTTTGTTATTCTTGATATCCCCGAGGACAATAGTATGTCTATTATTCTTGGAAGACCCTTTTTGAATACTGCAGGGGCTGTTATTGATTGCAGCGAAGGCAATGCCACTTTTCATGTTAATGGTAATGAGCATACGGTACACTTTCCGAGGAAACAACCTCAAGTTCATAGTATCAATTCTATTGGAAAAATTACATCGATTATTTTTGGAGGTTTTGAATTTCCTCTACCTACTATCAAGAAGAAATATAATATTCTTATTGTTGGGGATGTGCATATCCCCATTGAGGTAACCTAGTGTTATTTGAAAATTCTCTGATTCCATGTTACTCGGAATGAGTTTGTTAACAAGACTTGATCAACCTTGTTAGTGGATTCCTTTTGATGAGCATGAGATGGATGAAGTTAGAAAACACAACTCTCTGTACCCTCCTTTTACTTTCTGTTATTTATATTAAATAAAATAAAAATAGTGTTTTCTGTCTGTTATCTGAATTATCCGTGCAATATAAAAATACCCCGAAAATAAAAGTTCTCCAAATGCCCTGAAATTTAAATATGATTTGTTTGGAATATTTGAGAATATTTGGCACTGAGAACACAGCAGGGGGGGCATCCACCTGGCCACGAGGGTGGAGGGCATGCCCTACCCCTCTGGGCGCGCCCCCTGCCTCATGGGCCCACGGCGGTCCTCCTCCACTTATTCCTGCACCCACACACTTCTTCTTCCTCCCACAAACACCAATATCCAGCTCAAGCACGATTTCTAGCTCATTTTGCTGCGATTTTCGATCTCCTTGCTCAAAGCACCTCTCACAAAACTGCTTGGGGGATTGTTCCTTGGCATGTGACTCCTCCATTGGTCCAATTAGTTTTTGTTCTAGTGCTTTATTCATTGCATATTTTTGCTGCCTAGGTGACCCTGTTATTGAGCTTGCATGTCAAATTTATATGGTTCCAAGTAGTTTTGATGCATGATATAGGCACTAGGCACTTGTAGGAGTATTTGCTATCAATTTTGTTGAGTTTGGTTCACTTTTATTTTGAAGTTACTAAAAATTTCAGAATTTTTCATAAAATAATGAAGAGATTTTTGGGGGGCTCATCGAGCCGAAGCTCGAAGGAAAAGCAAAATGAAGAAGCAAAGAAGCCCAAATATAATCTACCTCGCACCACGGAGGTTCGGCCGTGTGAATGGCCCTCCGATGATTTCTTGAGAGCAACTGGGATTTATGAGGATTTTTATGAATTAGTTAAGAATGCAGGCCTCACCGACTTCCTCTGCGACCAACGCGAACAGTATCTCTTACTCACCAATACTTTAGTGCAAAACTTCTACTATTATCCTAGGGAATCACCTCCTTCAGTAGAGTTTCAATTATATGATGTGGTTAAGAAGATGTCACTATATGAATTTTGCAGGGTTTGAAAAATACCTTTCGAGGGTAGCTTAGAGGAACCACATCATAAAGATGTGGATGGGTTTATTGACACTATCACTGTAGGGGAAACTAGGAAGGTATCCGATGCAAGAATCACTAGCATACATTTTCCTGTTTTACGCTACTTTGCAATATTTGCTAGTCGTTGCTTAATTGGTCGCGGAAACTGTGGAAACCTTAGTGTTCCTGATATTTTTATTTTGTTCCATGGTTTATTCCGTGATGACTCTGTTAGTATGTGTGGTATTATTGCTAAACGGTTAAGTCTGAACCGCACAAAAGGACCCATATTTGGTGGTATCTATGCTTCACGCCTTGCTGCACACTATAACATACCTATTAGGCACTATGAAAAAGAAGAAAAATTGCTGCCTACTGTTTATTTAGATTATAAGAGTATGGTAGCGCATGATTTTATTATAAAGAATAGGGAAGGGGAGCTGAAATACAAATTGTTCTTTGATAAACGTCATCCTGAGACTATCACCTTACCTGCTCCTTCCTTGTTTGATTTATCTACAGGCCAGTACCTCGTCTCGCCGGAGGACATTCACGCTTACCGGAACCCTACATCAGCCACAGAGCCAGAGTCGGAACCACAAGTTGATCCTCCACGACAGTCTAATTACCAGTGGGATCCGGAGATGATTGCCAACCAGTGCTAATCGGAGTCTTCTTCTTCACAGTATGACCCCAACTATTACTCTGGATATCCGCCAGGCCAACCATGGCCATAGACCAACTAAGGCCAAAAGCCTAAGCTTGGGGGACTACGTATTTCTCACCGACATTACATTCATGTTCACACACTCATTGCTAGATGTCGGTGCTCATACTTTTTCATTGTATCATCCATGCTAGTTTATTTTCCTTTTTATTCTTTCTTCTTGTGTGTTTAATAAACCTTAAGAAAAACCAAAAAAATAGTTGTAGCTTTTAGCTAGTTTTACTTTCCATGCTTGTAGTAGTAATTAAAAAGAAAACCCAAAAAGATTTCCTGTTCTTCTTTTGCTTGTTGGGAGCTTTCCCGTGTAAATAGTTTTATTTATTTTCTTTTCTTTGGGGGTCGATAGGAGAAGACCATGATTAAATTGTTGAAGTGGCTCTTATATGCATTATTGTTGATCTAACAAAAGATCCCATATTGCTTGTCTTCTCCAGTTTATTGAATGCTTGCAGATTCCAGCTTAGTCCAATGCACGCACACTATTATTATTATCAACATCGTTCGGTCGTGCAAGTGAATGGCAATTATGATGATATATGATGGACTGACTGAGATGGGAAAAGCTGGTATGAACTCGGCCTCTCTTGTTTTTGTAAATATGATTAGTTCATCGTTCCTGATTCAGCCTATTATGAATAAACATGTTTGCAATGACAATTAGAGATTATAGTTGCTTATGCCATGCTTAGTTAGCTAGGAGCTTATAATGGTTTACCTTGCGTGCCAACATGCTATTAAAATGGTTGTGATGTGGTATGATAGGGTGGTATCCTCTTTTGAACGATTCGAGTGGCTTGACTTGGCACATGTTCACGCATGTAGTTGAAACAAAATCAACATAGCCTCTACGATATTTATGTTCATGGTGCATTATATCCTACTCATGCTTGCATTCGGTGTTGATTAATTTTAATGCATGTTCATGATCGTTGTCGCTCTCTAGCTGGTCGCTTCCCAGTCTTTTTCTAGCCTTCACATGTACTAAGCGGGAATACTGCTTGTGCATCCAATCCCATAAACCCCAAAGTTATTCCATATGAGTCCACCATACATACCTATATACGGTATCTACCTGCCGTTCCAAGTAAATTTGTATGTGCCAAACTCTAAACCTTCAAATAAATATCCTGTTTTGTATGCTCGAATAGCTCATGTATCAACTAGGGTTGTCCGTATCTTCCATGTTAGGCGGGTTATTCTCAAGAGGAGTGGACCCCGCTCCTCACTCACGAGAAAATGGCTAATCACCGGGATGCCCGGTCCCATGCTTTATGCAAACTAAATCAAAATAATTGCAAACAAAACTCCCCATGGGACTCTTGTTAGTTGGAGGCACTCGTTGTTTCGAGCAAGCCATGGATTGATGCTTGTTGGTGGAGGGGGAGTATAAACTTTACCATTCTGTTTGGGAACCGCCTATAATGTGTGTAGCATGGAAGATATCGCCATCTCTCGGTTGTTATGTTGACAATGAAAGTATACCGCTCAAAATATTATTCATATCTATTTCAAAACTGAGCTCTGGCACCTCTACAAATCCCTGCTTCCCTCTGCGAAGGGCCTATCTATTTACTTTTATGTTGAGTCATCATCCTCTTATTAAAAAGAACCAGTTGGAGAGCACCGCTGTCATTTGCATTCATTACTGTTAGTTTACATTGAGTATGACTTGACTGGATCTCTTTTACCATGAATTACAATGTCTAGTCAGTCCTTGATCTTTAAAGGTGCTCTGCATTTATGTTTTGCGGTCTCAGAAAGGGCTAGTGAGATACCATCTTGTTATATCATATTATGATTGTTTTGAGAAAGTGTTGTCATCCGAGATTTATTATTATTGCTCGCTAGTTGATTATCCCATTGATATGAGTAAACATGAGACCTAAGAGTTATTGTGAATGTGGTTAGTTCATAATCTTTGCTAAAAACTTGATTGCTGGCTTTACATATTTACAACAAGAAGAGCAAACAGAGTTTGAAAAAGTTTTTCTTTATCACTTTCAGTTTGTCAACTGAATTGCTTGAGGACAAGCAAAGGTTTAAGCTTGGGGGAGTTGATACGTCTCCGTCGTATCTACTTTTCCAAACACTTTTACCCTTGTTTTGGACTCTAACTTGCATGATTTGAATGGAACTAACCCAGACTGACGATGTTTTTAGCAGAATTGCCAGGGTGTTATTTATGTGCAGAAACAAAAGTTCTCGGAATGACCTAAAACTCCACGGAGCGTCTTTTTGGAAATAATAAAAAATATTGGCAAAAGATCAAGACCAGGGACCCCACACCCTAGCCACGAGGGTGGGGGGAGCGCCTGCCCCCCTGGGTGCGCCCCCTACCTCGTGGGCCCCCTGGAGCTCCTCTGACCTCAACTCCAACTCTATATATTTTCTTTCGGGGAGAAAAAAATCAAGAAGAAGGATCCATCGCGTTTTACGATACGGAGCTTCCGCCAAGCCCTAAAACCTCTCGGGAGGGCTGATCTAGAGTCCGTTCGGGGCTCCGGAGAGGGGAATCCGTCGCCGTCGTCATCATCAACCATCCTCCATCACCAATTTCATGATGCTCACCGCCGTGCTTGAGTAATTCCATCGTAGGCTTGCTGGACGATGATGGGTTGGATGAGATTTATCATGTAATCGAGTTAGTTTTGTTAGGGTTTGATCCCTAGTATCCACTATGTTCTGAGACTGATGTTGCTATGACTTTGCTATGCTTAATTCTTGTCACTAGGGCCCGAGTGCCATGATTTCAGATCTGAACCTATTATGGTTCATCAATATATGAGAGTTCTTGATCCTATCTTGCAAGTCTATAGTCACCTACTATGTGTTATGATCTGGCAACCCCGAAGTGACAATAATCGGGACCACTCCCGGTGATGACCGTAGTTTGAGGAGTTCATGTATTCACTATGTGTTAATGCTTTGGTCCGGTACTCTATTAAAAGGAGGCCTTAATATCCCTTAGTTTCCGCTAGGACCCCGCTGCCACGGGAGGGTAGGACAAAAGATGTCATGCAAGTTCTTTTCCATAAGCACGTATGACTATATTCGGAATACATGCCTACATTACATTGATGAATTGGAGCTAGTTCTGTGTCACCCTAGGTTATGACTGTTACATGATGAACTGCATCCGGCATAATTCTCTATCACCGATCCATTGCCTACGAGCTTTCCATATATTTTTATTCGCTTATTTACTTTTCCGTTGCTATTGTTACAATCACTACAAAATACCAAAAACATTACTTTTGCTACCATTACTTCTGCTATCGTTACCACTACTATCATATTACTTTGCTACTAAACACTTTGCTGCAGATACTAAGTTTCCAGGTGTGGTTGAATTGACAACTCAGCTGCTAATACTTGAGAATATTCTTTGGCTCCCCTTGTGTCGAGTCAATAAATTTGGGTTGAATACTCTACCCTCGAAAACTGTTGTGATCCCCTATACTTGTGGGTTATCATGCGGTACTAGAGAGGCTAGCAATGGTGAAAGGGTGAGAGTGCGTATAATCCATGGACTCAACATTAGTCATAAAGAACTCACATACTTATTGCAAAAATCTATTAGTTATCGAAACAAAGTACTACGTGCATGCTCCTAGGGGGATAGATTGGTAGGAAAATACCATCGCTCGTCCCCGACTGCCACTCATAAGGAAGACAATCAATAAATAAATCATGCTCCGACTTCATTACATAATGGTTCACCATACGTGCATGCTACGGGAATCACAAACTTTAACACAAGTATTTCTCAAATTCACAACTACTCAACTAGGATGACTCTAATATCACCATCTCCATATCTCAAAACAATCATCAAGTATCAAACTTCTCATAGTATTCAATGCACTTTATATGAAAGTTTTTATTATATCCCTCTTGGATGCCCATCATATTAGGACTAAATTCATAACCAAAGAAAATTACCATGCTATTTAGGACTCTCAAAATAATATAAGTGACGCATGAGATTTCATCTATTTCTTCAAAATAAAACCATCGTCGTGCTCTAAAAGGATATAAGTGAAGCACTAGAGCAAATGACAAACTACTCCGAAAGATATAAGTGAAGATCAATGAGTAGTCGAATAATTATGCAACTATTTGAAGACTCTCTATCATTTAATAATTTCAGATCTTGGTATTTTATTCAAACATCAAGCAAAGCAAAAGAAAATAAAATGACGCTCCAAGAAAAACACATATCATGTCGTGAATAAAAATATAGCTCCAAGTAAAGTTACCGATGAACGAAGAAGAGGGGATGCCTTCCGGGGCATCCCCAAGCTTAGGCTCTTGCCACTCCTTATTCCATAGTCCATCGAATCTTCACCCAAAACTTGAAAACTTCACAACACAAAACTTAACAGAAAACTCGTAAGCTCCGTTAGTATAAGAAAATAAATCACCACTTAGGTACTATTGTGAACTCATTCTAAATTCATATTGGTGTAATATCTACTGTATTCCAACTTATCTATGGTTCATACCCTCCGATACTACTCATAGATTCATCAAAATAAGCAAACAACACATAGAGAACATAATCTGTCAAAAACAGAACAGTCTGTAGTAATCTGTAGGTTTTGAATACTTCCGTAACTCCAAAAATTATTCGAAATTAGGAAGTCCTAGTAAATTTGTTTATTAATCTACTGCAAGTGGAATTGGTATTTTATCGCTCTCTGGTAAAAATGAAAATTATTCTCGTGAGCGCATACTTTCTGTTTTTTACAGCAAGATCAAATAACAATCACCCAAGAAGATCCTAAAGGCTTTACTTGGCACAAACACTAATTAAAAAATAAAAAACACAATCATAACAGAGGATAGATGATTAATTTATTAGTAAACAGGAACAAAAAGAAAGGAGCAAAGATAAAATTGGTTTGCCTCCCAACAAGCGCTACTGTTTAACGCCCCTAGCTAGGCATGACGATTTCAGTGATGCTCACATAAAAGATAAGAATTGAAATATAAAGAGAGAATCATGAAGAATATTAATAGAAAATTTAAGTATAACCCACTTCCTATGCACAGGAATTTTTTGAGCAAACAACTTATATGAACAATAATCAACTAGCATAGGAAGGAAAAACAAGCATAACTTCAAAAACTTTAAGCACATAGAGAGGAAACTTGATATTATTGCAATTCCTACGAGCATATATTCCTCCCGCATAATAATTTTTAGTAGCATCATGAATTAATTCAACAATATAACTATCACATAAAGCATTTCTTCCATGATCTACAAGCATAAAAAATTTACTACTCTCCACATAAGCAAGATTCTTCTCATTCGGAATAGTGGGAGTATCATAAGAAACTCGAATACTATAAATTGTTTCCATATTAAAAGAGTAATGTTCAGAAAAGGGGTAATCATAATCATGAAAAGTTTTATAAATATAATCATCAATACTTTTTATAGCATAAGTATCATCACAATAATCATCATAGGTAGCAACTTTGTTCTCATCATAATTGATTGAAACCTCTTCCAAGATAGTGGAATCATTACTAAACAAAGTCATGACCTCTCCAAATCCACTTTCATTATTATCACAATAAGATTCAACACCCTCCAAAATAGTGGGATTACTACTTCCTAAAGTTGACACTCTTCCAAACCCACTTTCATCAATATAATCATCATAAGTAGGAGGCATGCTATCATCATTATAAATTTGCATATCAAAACTTGGGAGACTAAAAATATCATCTTCATTAAACGTAGCATCCCCAAGCTTGGGACAAACATTAATTGCAGCAAATATATTCTGAAAAACATCATCTTCATCAAACATAGCATCCCCAAGATTGGGCCTTTTCATATCATAAGCATAATCACTCTCATCATTAATAGTATGGATAGCACTAATAGTATAGCAATTATCCTCGTCACAATGAGAAATAGGAGCAACAACATTTGGGAGAGATACCTTTCTACCTTTACTTCTCCGTCTTTTCTTTTTCTTCTTCACATCATGTGTGGGTTCAATCCTCTTTTTGGAGCTCCTTATTAATGAGATTGGTTGAATAGAAGGCTCCTCCTTGTTACCTGATTCATCATAAGAAATAATAGGAGAATATTGGGAAGTCTCTTCCCTTTCGTTAGTATTATCTTCATCTTCTATTTGTTTTCTTTTATTTATGTAATTGGCAATATAAGGATTTTCAATGCAATTCACCGCACAATACATATAAATTTCTTCTAGATCAATATCGAGGAATTTCTCAAGGTTATATTCTAGAATATGCTTAGTTTGACGTTTCATTTCTTCATAACCCAAAAGCAAACTAAGTTCATTATGATGTGCAAGGGAAATCAAGTCATCACAATTTTTGGACACGATTCGATCATGAAACAATTTGCATTTGATATTTAAATGACCATGTTCATTGCAAAGTTCACAAGTATGGCTAAGATATTTTAAATTTTCAGCACTAACATCTAGCCGATCTTGCAACCATTTAGTTTCCAAATACTTATGCCTCTTGCAAAATCTATCTTCCCTGTTTGGTATGTACTTGCAAACTCTATGCACTCCACAAAAATCAACATGCTTATAAGAGTTATTTTCATCATAACTAATGCAATCATCATTAGTACTATGGATATTCAAAAAGTTCATACTAATAACATTGCAATCATGCTCATCATTCAAAGATTTAGTGCCAAACATTCTATAGACTTCTTCTTCTAGCACTTGAGCACAGTTTTCCTTTCCATCATTCTCACGAAAGATATAAAAAGATGAAGCGTATGAGGCAAACTCAATTCCATTTTTTGTAGTTTTCTTTTATAAACTAAACTAGTGATAAAACAAGAAACTAAAAGATTCGATTGCAAGATCTAAAGATATACCTTCAAGCACTCACCTCCCCGGCAACGGCGCCAGAAAAGAGCTTGCTGTCTACTACACAACCTTCTTCTTGTAGACGTTGTTGGGCCTCCAAGTGCAGAGGTTTGTAGGACAGTAGCAAATTTCCCTCAAGTTGATGACCTAAGGTTTATCAATCCATGGGAGGCGTAGGATGAAGATGGTCTCTCTCAAACAACCATGCAACCAAATAACAAAGAGTCTCTTGTGTCCCCAACACACCCAATACAATGGTAAATTGTATAGGTGCACTAGTTCGGCGAAGAGATGGTGATACAAGTGCAATATGGATGGTAGATAATGGTTTTTGTAATCTGAAAATATAAAAACAGCAAGGTAGAAAGTAGTAAAAGTGAGCATAAACGGTATTGCAATGCGTTGAAACAAGGCCTAGGGTTCATACTTTCACTAGTGCAAGTTCTCTCAAAAATAATAACATAATTGGATCATATAACTATCCCTCGACATGCAACAAAGAGTCACTCCAAAGTCACTAATAGTGGAGGACAAACTAAGAGATTATTGTAGGGTACGAAACCACCTCAAAGTTATCCTTTCTGATCGATCTATTCAAGAGTCCGTAGTAAAATAACAAGAAGCTATTCTTTTTGTTCGATCTATCATAGAGTTCGTACTAGAATAACACCTTAAGACACAAATCAACCAAAACCCTAATGTCACCTAGATACTCCAATGTCACCTCAAGTATCCGTGGGTATGATTATACGATATGCATCACACAATCTTAGATTCATCTATTCAACCAACACAAAGAACTTCAAAGGGTGCCCCAAAGTTTCTATCAGAGAGTCAAGACGAAAACGTGTGCCAACGCCTATGCATAAGTTCACGAGGTCACGGAACTCGCAAGTTGATCACCAAAACATACATCAAGTGGATCACGTGATATCCCATTGTCACCACAGATAAGCACATGCAAGACATACATCAAGTGTTCTCAAATCCTTAAAGACTCAATCCGATAAGATAACTTCAAAGGGAAAACTCAATACATTACAAGAGAGTAGAGGGGGAGAAACATCATAAGATCCAACTACAATAGCAAAGCTCGCGATACATCAAGATCGTATCACCTCAAGAACACGAGAGAGAGAGAGAGATCAAACACATAGCTATTGGTACATACCCTCAGCCCCGAGGGAGAACTACTCCCTCCTCTTCATGGAGAGCACCGGGATGATGAAGATGGACACCGGAGAGGGATTCTCCCCTCCGACAGGGTGCCGGAACGGGTCTAGATTGGTTTTCGGTGGCTACGGGGGCTTCTGGCAGCGGAACTCCCGATCTATTCCGCTCTCTGATGTTTTTAGGGTATATGGATATATAGGCGAAAGAAGTCGGTCAGGGGAGCCACGAGGGGCCCACGAGGGTGGGGGCGCCCAAGGGGTAGGGCGCGCCTCCCTGCCTCATGCCTCCCTCGAAGCTTCCCTGACGTCTAATCCAAGTCTCCTGGATTGCTTCCGTTCCAAAAATAAGTTCCGTGAAGTTTCAGGTCAATTGGACTCCGTTTGATTTTCCTTTTCTGCGATACTCTAAAACAAGGAAAAAACATAAACTGGCACTAGGCTCTAGGTTAATAGGTTAGTCCCAAAAATCATATAAATGCATATAAAACATCCAAGGTTGATAATATAATAGCATGGAGCAATCAAAAATTATAGATACATTGGAGACGTATCATGGGGGGACATGAAGGGCGTCAGGCAAGCAGGTGATAACATAAATCATCTTATGGGAGGAAGTAAAGCTAGTACAGATAGATGCAAGAACGATACATGTTGCAAGGACGGACCCCATGCGGCCTGGGGATGATGCAGCCCGAGGGGCGCCCCAAGCAAGGTAAACTAAAGATGCAAAAGGGATATGTGCCACAGGGATAGGCCCATGCGACTTGGGGATAATGCAGCCCGAGGGGCGCCCCCAAATGAATAAACTAGAAAGTGTCACCTGGTGTCTTTGCTGAAGAGGTGTCGAAGTAGCTAAAGATGCATGCTGAAAAGGTTGCTTCTCACGAGCCGTCTGGGTCCTGAACCTCGGGAGGCTCTGGAGGCTCGGGAGGCTCATGAAGAACTATTGTCGACTCTGCCAGGACCGCGTGGTGCCCTACCTCCTGAGCAACCATGATGCTTCGCATGCGACGCTGGAAGGTGACAGCCGCGTTCGGCAGGCCAAAAGGCATGCAAACAAAGGTGTGAGGTGGGCCCTCACACCGACCAGCGCGCGAAGGCCGGAAGCGCTCCTGAGCTGTGGCTCTGTTGAGCCCGGGGATGTTGACACAGACGCGCAGCTCGTTGTCCTCGCCAGGACAAGGGGCCGCGCCAGGCGGTGGGCGATGGTCGCTACGCATGGCTCTCGCTTCTTGAAGCTCCTCGATCGTCTTGGTGATGAACTCCTGAGCACCTCGCACCCTATGCCTAGTGCCCTCGTGAGGGAAGCGTGCGATGAAGCATGCCTCCATGTGGTGCCCGAGCACCTCCCTCGTGATGTTGGCTAAGTCTGAGGACCTCCAAAAGAGAGCCCCCGAGCCCAGCCTGAGGAGGGCACCGGGTGCGCCTTCCTATGCATGAAAGGGAGGCGCCCCATCCGTGGGCGCTGATCCTGAGGTGGTGCTGCTGGAGACACCATTGTCCTGAGGTTCTTGGCGGAGTAGCTGCTTCTTCTTCTTGGGGATAGCCTCAAGAGGGTAGATGGCGCCCTCGTTGTCTGGGTCTTCAATTGCCGCGTCTTGATAGGCGCGCTCGAGGGAGCACACCGTGTCCTTCTCCTCGCAAGCGATCATGATGATGTCATAGTTCCCTGGCATCTTGAGGATGTTGTAGCCATGGTGAGTCACTGCCATGAACTTGGCCAGGGCCGGATACCCAAGGATGGCGTTGTACGGGAGGCGGATGTGAGCGATGTCAAAGTCGATGAGCTCGGTGCGGTAGTTGTTGCGCTGGCCGAAGGTGACAGGGAGGTGGATCTGCCCTATCGGGGTGGTGGAGCCATCGGTCACTCCTGAGAAGGGCTTGGTGGGCTGCAGCTGATCATATGGCACTTGGAGGCGGTCGAACGTCTCGATGGAAAGAACATTGAGCCCCGCACCACCATCGATGAGGGTCTTGGTGACAAGGACATTGCTGATGACGGGCAAGTAGAGCATCGGGAGAGCGCCGGAAGTTGCTGCGCACTTGAGCTGGTCGGACGAGCTGAAGGTGATGGTGCACTTGGACCACCTGAGCGGACGTGTGGCCTCGAGCCTGGGGAGGGCCGCGTTCACCTCACGAGCGAACTGCTTGAAGATGCGGTGAGAGGCTGGGGCCTGAGCGCCACCCAAAATGCAGGCGATGGCGCGAGGCTCCTCGAAGCCCCCAACCCCCTCGTCCTGGTGGTGGTCGTCATTTCTTCTCAGTGGTGGTGGCAGCGGAGGGAGTCCGGCATTGCCCTGAGGACGATCCTCATGAGGCTGGTCTCTCTAGGAGCCCTCACGAGGCTGGCCTTGTCAGTGATCCTCACGAGGCTGGTCGCGCCACTCTTGGCGGGGGCCGTGGTCGTCCCAACGTCCTCCACTTTTGCCTCCTCCGCGGCCGTAGCCTCGATCGTTGCAGTCGTGCGTCGACTGAGGCGCCCGTCACAGATGGCCCTGAGTGCCTGACAGTCATTGGTGTTGTGGCTATGCATGTTGTGGAAGACGCAAAATGGACGGCTGCACTTGGACGACTCTGGGTGGTCGCAGCCGGGCTTCATCTCTGGTTTGGCCGCTAGCACGGCAGCCCCCTTGCGCTTCACGTCCTTGGCCTTGGCCTTCTTGTCTTCTGGGTCGACAGCTGGGAGCTCAAGGAGGGAGAGGCTCCCCTCCTCAGCTCTCGCGCACTTGGTAGCCATGTTGAACATCTCCAGAGCCATGCACAGGTCCTCGTGGATGGCGAGCTCCTCCTTCATCTTGACATCACAGACGCCATCGGAGAATGCTGAGATGATGGCTTCGTCAGAAACCTTGGGGATCTTGAGGCGAACGCTGTTGAAGTGCTGGATGTACTTCTGCAGGGTCTCCCCAGGCTACTGCTTGATGCGCCGCAGGTCACCCACGGCAGGCGGGCGGTCGCGAGTGCCCTGGAAATTGGCGACGAAAATCTCACGCATCTCGCCCCAGGAGGAGATCGATCCCGCGGGCAGATTCAGGAGCCACGAGCGCGTGCCATCCTTGAAGGCCTTGGGGAACCAGTTTGCCATGACCTTTTCGTCGCTGCTGGCCGCCTCGATGCTCAACTCGTAGAGCTGAAGGAACTCCGTAGGGTCGGGGTGCCGTCGTAGCGTGGAGGTAGGTCAGGCTTGAACTTGCCTGGCCAGCCGACGCCGCGTAGCTCAGGGTGATGTCGCTTGAAGCTACGTTGGTATTTCCCCAAAGAAGAAGGGATGATCCAGCACAACGGAGGTAGGTATTTCCCTTAGATATGAAACCAAGGTTATCGAACCAGTAGGAGAACCAAGCAGAACAACATAAACAGCCCCTGCACACAGATAACAAATCCTTGCAACCCGACGTGTTAAAGGGGTTGTCAATCCCTTTCGGGTAACGGTGCCAGAAATTGGTGCGTGACGGGAGAAAGATGTAATAGATTGAATAAATAGATCTCAAATAAAATAAAGTGTAGCAAAGTATTTTTGGGTTTTTGGATTAATATATCTGAAAATAAAAGCAAATAAAAGTAGATCGCAAAGGCAAATAATATGAGAAAGAGACCCGGGGGCCGTAGGTTTCACTAGTGACTTTTCTCGAGAAAAATAGCAAATGGTGGGTGAACAAATTACTGTTGGGCAATTGATAGAACTTCAAATACTCATGACGATATCCAGGCAATGATCATTATATAGGCATCACGTCCAAGATTAGTAGACCGACTCCTGCCTGCATCTACTACTATTACTCCACACATTGACCTCTATCCAACATGCATCTAGTGTATTAAGTTCATGGAGAAATGGAGTAATGGAATAAGAACGATGACATGATGTAGAAAAGATCAATCTATGTAGAGATAGACCCCATCATTTTATCCTTAGTAGCAATGATACGTACGTGTCGGTTCCCCTTCTGTCACTGGGATCAAGCACCGTAAGATCGAACCCACTACAAAGCACCTCTTCCCATTGCAAGATAAATTGATCAAGTTTGCCAAACAAAACCCAAATATCGGAGAAGAAATACGAGGCTATAAGAAATCATGCATAAAAGAGATCAAAGAAACTCAAATACTTTTATGGATATAAAAAGATAGATCTGATCATGAACGCAAAGTTCATCGATCCCAACAAACACACCGCAAAAGAGTTACATCATATGGATCTCCAAGAGACCATTGTATTGAGAATCAAGAGAGAGAGAGATGAAGCCATCTAGATACTAACTACGGACCCAAAGGTCTACAAAGAACTACTCACACATCATCGGATAGGCACCTATTGAGGTGGTGAACCCCATCCGAGATGGTGTCTAGATTACATCTGGTGGTTCTGGACTCTGCGGCGGCTGGATGAATATTTCGTCGAATCCCATAGGGTTTTGGCAATATTGGGGTATTTATAGAGCAAAGAGGCGGTTCAGAGGGCACCCGAGGTGGCCACAATGCACCAGGGTGCGCCTGGGCCTCCTGGCGCGCCCTGGTGGGTTGTGCCCCCCTCGGGGCACCCCCAGGCGTAGCCAGGGCCCGTTGTGTTCCTTTTGGCCCATAAAAATTCTCCATAAAGTTTCGTGACATTTGGACTCCATTTGATATTGATTTTCTACGATGTAAAAAACATGGAAAAAACTGCAACTGGCACTTGGCACTATGTCAATAGGTTAGTACCAAAAAATGATATAAAATGACTATAAAATGATTATAAAACATCCAAGATTGATAATATAATAGCATGTAACAATCAAAAATTATAGATACATTGGAGACATATCAGCATCCCCAAGTTTAACTCCTACTCATCCTCGAGTAGGGAAGTGATAAAAACAGAATTTTTGATGTGGAATGCTGCCTAACATGTCATATCATATTCTTTTCTTTATAGAATGAACATTTGGAATTTTATATTGTTCAAAGCAATAGTCTAGTTTTGACATGATAATTTAAATACTCAAGAATATCAACAAGCAACCATGTCTTTCAAAATATCAACACTAAAATAAGCTATCCCTAGCCCATCGTGCTCAACCATTGATCCATTCATGAAACAAACTCGCATATTAGCTACATCCAATACCTAAGTAAGATCATATTGCCTCCTAGCTGGTGCTTTTATAAGAGAAGATGGAGACTCAAATTCAAAAATAAAAATTGCATAAAGTAAAAGAAAGGCCCTTTGCAAAGGGAAGTAGGGATTTGTAGAGGCGACAGAGCTCAAAGCGAGAAACTTAGAGATAAAAACATTTTGGGAGGTGTATCAATCCCACCAATGAAAACGACTTAGAGTTCCCAACACTTTCCATGCTTAGATATATCATAGGCGGTTCCCAAACAGAAAATGAAGTTTATTCCTTTTTTCACCATACTTTCACTTTACATGGCTAATCGTATCCACAGGTGCCCTCCATACCAACACTTTCCAAGGAATTTATTATTTGACAACATAAAGTAAATTCATTTTTTCATTTCGTCATCTTGAGAATAACAGATCTAGCATGGAAAATATTAGCCACCCGTCACCGCTCCGCGAGCGAAACGAACACAAAAGAGAAGTTTATTTTTGGAAATTAGAGATGGCACATGAAAATTTGCTTAGAATGGCAAAAGAATGCCGCATATAGGTAGATATAGTGGACTCATGTGGCAAAACTGGTTTAAAGGTTTTTGGATGCACAAGTAGTGATCATACTTATTGCAAAATGAAGGCTAGCAAAAGATTGAGAAGCGACCAACCAAGAAACGAATAATCTCATAAGCGAGCATTTAGCATAACTAACACCGAATAATGCACCATAAGTAGGATATAATTTCATTGCATAACTATTGACTTTCGTGCTTGCATAGGGAATCACAAACCTTAACACCAATATTCTTACTAAAGCATAATTACTCAGCAAGATGACTCACATATCACATCATCATATCTCAAAACTATTACTAAGAATCAAGTTTATTTTGTCCAATGATCTTCATTAAAGTTTTTATTATATCCTTCTTGGATATCTATCACTTCGGGACTAATTTTCATATGTTTCTTTTGACAAGCTCAAACAAATATAAGTGAAGATCATGAGCATAATATTTCTTTCTGTCAAATTAATTTAAGTGAAGCAAGAAAGAATTTCTTGAAAATTTTACTAACTCTAAAATAAATATAAGTGAAGGAAGAGATCATTTCTTCAAAAATACTGAGCACACCGTGCTCAAAAAGATATAAGTGAAGCACTAGAGCAAGTCTATAGCTCATAAAAAATTTAAGTAAAGCATAGAGAGCAATTCTAATAAGTCTTGACATAATTTTGGCTCTCTCAAATAGGTGTGTCCAGCAAGTGATCAATACTTAAAACACAAAATAAAACAAGCAAAGACTCATATCATATAAGATGCTCCAAGCAAAACACACAATATGTGACGAATAAAAATATAGTTTCGAGTAAAATACCGATGGTCATTAGAAGAAAGAGGAGATGCCACTCGGGGGTATCCCCGAGCTTAGTTGGTTGCTCATTTTTGGATAATAGCTTGGGATGCCGGGGCATCCCCAAGCTTAGGCTCTTCTACTCCTTATTCCTTCATCCATCATTAGATAACCCAAAACTTGAAAACTTCAATTACACAAAACTCAACAAAACCTTCGTGAGATCCGTTAGTATAAGAATAATAAATCACTACTATAAGTGTTGTATCAAACCAATTCATATTTTATTCTTGCATTATATCTACTGTATTCCAACTTTTCTATGGCAAAAACTCATCAAAGAAAACCATAGAGCCATCAAAATAAGCACACAACAGAAATAAAACACAATCTGTCAGAAGAGAACAGTCTGTAGCAATCTGACTATTTAGAATACGTCTGTAACTCCAAAAATTCTGAAAAATTAGGACGACCTGAGAAATGTGTATATTGATCTACTGCAAGTGGAATGGGTATTTTATCGCTCTCTGGTAAAAAAAATGAAAATTATTTTCGTAAGCGCAAAAGTTTCTGTTTTTTCAGCAAGATCAAACAACTATCACCCAAGAAGATCATAAAGGCTTTACTTGGCACAAACACTAATTAGAACATAAAAAACACAATCATAACAATAGCATAATTGTGCTAACACTCAAGAACAGGAAGCAAAAAGCAAAAATAAAATTTATTCATTGGGTTGTCTCCCAACAAGCACTATAGTTTTACACCCTTAGCTAGGCATAAAGCAAGGATCTAAGTTTTGTCATCTTTTGTAAGGGTTTTCTGAAACCTGGGAGGTTCTTTACGCTTCCCTAAATTTTCCGGAAAAGAAACCAAATTTAGATCCAAAATATCCAATCGCTTGTTACAAAGAGTAATCAAGGTATTCACGCAATTGATACTACCATTAAGATGTTTGAGGGGTTCGTTATATTTTGGTAATTCAACTATGTGTTTATGCAAATCACCAAGTTTGTCCAGTATTTGAACTCCCTCTAGGGTGAAACTGAACCCCTTCTTATGAGGTGGAATCCCCAAAATTCCTTCTAATATTTCATAGGCGGCATTGGCATCAAGCTCAATAAAATTCCCTTTAGCGGCAAAATCTAGGAGTTGTCTATGATGCAGAGCCAATCCTATGTAAAAATTACGAAGCAAAACCTTAGCGCCCCCCTTTAAATTGGAAATACGATACGATTCCATAAGCCTATACCAAGCATCTTTCAAATTTTCTCCTTGTCTTTGCTTGAATTAAAGCACTTCAAAATCTGGCGACAAAGGAGGAGTAGGCACGCTAGTCATTATGACTAGGAAGCAAGAACACAGATAGATCTGGCAAGAAAACGGCGAACGGAAAAGAGGGGCGAGTAAAACTACAATTTTTTGTGAAGTGGGGGAGAGGAAAACGAGAGGCAAATGTCAAATAATGTAAATTGTGAGGAGATGAGATTTGTGATTAGGAACCTAGTATATGTTGAAGATCATCCCCGACAACAGCGCCAGAAATTCCTTTTGATATCGCTTGAAGCTACGTCGGTATTTCCCCAAAGAGGAAGGGATGATGCAGCACAACGGCGGTATGTATCTCCCTCAGATATGACACCAAGGTTATCGAACCAGTAGGAGAGCCAAGCAACACAACATAAACAGCCCCTGCACATAGATAACAAATCCTCGCAACCCGACGTGTTAAAGGGGTTTCAATCCCTTTCGAGTAACGGTGCCAGAAATTGGTGTGTGACGGGAGAAAGTTGTAATAGATTGGATAAATAGATCGCAAATAAAATAAAGTGCAGCAAAGTATTTTTGGGTTTTTGGATTAATAGATTTGAAAATAAAAGCAAATAAAAGTAGATCACAAAGGCAAATAATATGAGAAAGAGACCCGGGGGTCGTAGGTTTCACTAGTGGCTTCTCTCGAGAAAAATAGAAAACGGTGGGTGAACAAATTACTGTTGGGCAAGTGATAGAACTTCAAATACTCATGACGATATCCAGGCAATGATCATTATATAGGCATCACGTCCAAGATTAGTAGACTGACTCATGCCTGCATCTATTACTATTACTCCACACATCGGCCGCTATCCAGCATGCATCTAGTGTATTAAGTTCATGGAGAAACGGAGTAATGCAATAAGAACGATGACATGATGTAGAAAAGATCAATCTATGTAGAGATAGACCCCATCGTTTTATCCTTAGTAGCAATGATACGTACGTGTCGGTTCCCCTTCTGTCACTGGGATCAAGCACCGTAAGATCGAACCCACTACAAAGCACCTCTTCCCATTGCAAGATAAATTGATCAAGTTTGCCAAACAAAACCCAAATATCGGAGAAGAAATACGAGGCTATAAGCAATCATGCATAAAAGAGATCAAAGAAACTCAAATACTTTCATGGATATAAAAGATAGATCTGATCATAAACTCAAAGTTCATCGATCCCAACAAACACACCGCAAAAGAGTTACATCATATGGATCTCCAAGAGACCATTGTATTGAGAATCAAGAGAGAGAGAGAGAGATGAAGCCATCTAGCTACTAACTACGGACCCAAAGGTCTACAAAGAACTACTCACGCGTCATCGGAGAGGCACCAATGGAGGTGGTGAACCCCATCTGAGATGGTGTCTAGATTGCATCTGGTGGTTCTAGACTCTACGGAGTCTGGATGAATATTTCGTCGACTCCCCTAGGTTTTGGGAATATTGGGGTATTTATAGAGCAAAGAGGCGGTTCAGGGGGCACCCGAGGTGGGAACAACCCACCAGGGCGCGCTTGGGCCTCCTGGCGCGCCCTGGTGGGTTGTGCCTCCCTCGGGGCACCCCCCAGGCGCAGCCAGGGCCCGTTGTGTTCCTTTTGGCCCATAAAAATTCTCCATAAAGTTTCATTGCAGTTGGACTCCGTTTGATATTGATTTTCTATGATGTAAAAAACATGGAAAAAGAACTACTGGCACTTGGCACTATGTCAATAGGTTAGTACCAAAAATGATATAAAATGACTATAAAATGATTATAAAACATCCAAGATTGATAATATAACAACATGGAACAATGAAAAATTATAGATACGTTGGAGAGTATCAAGGGGTGAAGGCGCGGTAGCCCGCTGTGGTCACCGGAGCCCGTTGTGGAGATGGGGCCTAATCTTGGTGCTCGCGCACCACCGCTGCAGGCGGCGCACGCTCTTGTCGTGGCGGTGGAGGGAGCGTTGGAGCACCTTCTTGCGGCCGTTGGACCTCCCGACATCTTTCTTCTTCGTGGGCGGGCGCCCGACATGGAAGGTCACACCGTGGGGCCGCGCGTCTTGGACCGTGGGCGACGTCCTGACGAGGAGGTGGCGGAGGCGCTCCATGGGCTACATCAGCCGCAGCAGGCGGCGGACGAGGCATGGAGAGGCACGGTGCAGGCGAGGCCCCAGCCGTGCTGACTAGCTCGGTGATGCGGTCCAGCCAGTCTTCATAGAGGTCGTCGACAGGGCGGTAGCGCAGGAGCTCACGTACCATGAGCAACGAAGCCTGCGCTTTCGCCGGGCCGTGATAATCGTGGGACGTCGAGCCGGCTGGGGTCAGCAACGGCGTGGCGGTGCGTCCATCCTGCCGCACAGAGGGATGATGCAATGAAGGTTGCTGCTCATGCCACGCCGGGCCAGTGACGACGTTGGCGGCAGGTGATGGAGAACGATGGGGAGGCCCACCAATAGGCGCTGTCTGGGCGACGCGCGCGGCTAGAGCGCTTGACACTCAGCACGAGCTCGGCGAGCATCTGCCATGGAGGCGGTGGAGCGGCGGCGAGTCGATCAATGGGAGAGAAGCTTCGACACACCCCTACCTGGCGCGCCAAATGTCGGATTCCGGGCTCCGCAGACCCTTGAGAGGTTCGAACACTGGGGTGCGTACGAAGAACTCCTTCTCCCCAACCTGCCGGCCCGATGATTCCACAGCCTAGCTCGACAAAGCCAAGGGACAAGAGACACAATAGTTTATCCTGGTTCGGGCCACCTTGCGGTGTAATACCCTACTCCAGCTTTCTGGTGAATTGCCTCAAGGGGCTGAGGATGAACTAGTAAAGTGGATGAACAACCTCAGGAGGTGAGGTGTTCTTGAGCTCGCTGAGCTGGTGGGTGTCAGGATGGTCTGAATGATCTGATCCCATCCGATCCCTCTCCCTGGTGGTGGCTAAGTCCTATTTATAGTGGCCTCGGTCCTCTTCCCAAATGTAGGCGGGAAGGGTTCCCACAACGACCAAATTCAAAGGGAGGCAACTAGTACAAGCTATCCTGACAAAAGTAGTATTCGGCTGCAAAGGCTCTAGTGGTGACGCTGTAGTGAGCTCCACGATGACCTCTGTCCTGTCGTCCTGGCGGTCTTGGTCTTGTTGCACCAATGAAAGTGCATTATATCGACTAGAGGGGGGTGAATAGGTGATTTTTATGAATTCTTCACTGAGGAATTTGCAGGTGAGGAAATTCCTTAGCGAAGAACTACTAGCAGTGGAATAAGTACTCAAAAGTAAACATAATAGAGCACAAGCATAGTCATCATGATGAAATGAAAACAAGCATAGAGTACAAACAGCATAGACACAGGATAACACAGGATGAAGACAAACAGACTAAAGAAATTGAACTGAGGAAATTGAAAAAGTCTTCAGTCAAAGTCTTCAAACACAGATATGAACAAGCACTCAACACAGTTATGAGGAAATGAACGAGTTGAGGAAATAGAACCAGTGAGCTTGGTGAAGACAATGATTTGGTAGACCAGTTCCAACTGCTGTCTCAGTTGTACATCTGGTTGGAGCGGCTAGTTATTTAAACCTGAGGACACACAGTCCCGGACACACAGTCCTCACCGTATTCTCCTTGAGCTTAGGTCACACAGACATCGCCCAATCACTCGTGGTAAGTCTCCAGGTGACTTCCGAACCTTCACAGACTTGGTCACTCGGCGATCCACAATTCCTCTTGGATGTTCTAGACCTTGACACCTAACCGTCTGGAAGAAGCACAGTCTTCAAAGGTAACAAGCGTCGGATCCATGCAGGATCAATCTCTTCAGTGATGCTCAATCACTTGGGGTTTGTAGGTGTTTGGGTTTGGGTTTTCCTCACTAGATGATTTTCGCTCAAAGTCCTCGGAGGATGGGATGCTCTCAAATGACAATTGTCAGTTTCTCTCAGAGCAGTCAACCAGCTAGTGGTTGTAGGGGCGGCTATTTATAGCCTAGGGAGCAGCGCGGCATGATAAGACATAAATGCCCTTCAATGATATGACCGTTAGGTGGGTAGATATTTTGGGACAGCTGGCACAAGGCACAGCAACGGTTGGAAATTTGAGTATCAAATTCCTCAGGGCTATCATGTTCCTCACTATGTAGGCAATTCACACTGGCGAATTCCTAACTCCTCAGTCAGAACAAATTCCTCAGAGACCAGAAGAACTTCGTCTCTGTCACTGAAGAATATGAATTAACTGTATGAGATTTCCAATGGCTTCACTCGAAGGGATTGGTAGGTGTAGGGTTTTGAGTTGAGCATCACATGGAAATTTTTCCTTAGTATTTCCTCGACCCCCTTTAACAGTACGGTGTTTCCTATGACTCAAGAAAGAGAAAATGAAACTACGAAAACAAAAGTCTTCATGCTTCATGCTCCTCGAATGAATACCAGGTCTTCAGGATTGTACCAATTTCTTCACTTTCAAAGTCTTCAGAAATCCAAAGTCTTCAGTTGAAGAAGTTCATTTTTAGGGGTCGACTTTCTCTGTAAATATCAAACTCCTCATAGACTTATAGACCTGTGTACACTCAAAAACACATTAGTCCCTTAACCTATAAGTCTTCAATACACCAAAATCACTAAGGGGCACTAGATGCACTTACAATCTCCCCCTTTTTGGTGATTGATGACAATATAGGTTAAGTTTTCAACGGGGATAAACATATGAAGTGTAAATACTGATATTGAGGAATTTGATTGCAAGATATAGAGGAACTCCCCCTGAAGATGTGCATGACGAAGAATTTGCTTTTGAAGCATTGCACACTTGAAGAGTAGAATCATGGAGATCTCCCCCCTATATCTTGTAATTCATACACGCATTTGACATATCATAATGAGGAATTTGAAATGCATGATGAAATATGGTGAATGATGTAATTCAGCATGTGTGCATTAATATATATGAGGAATAAGCATGCTGAAAAACGCATCAAAAGTATCAGAGCACCATCAGGTTTAAGTTTACAACTGGATCCGATAAAGTTTCAGAAGAACGAGAGTTGTAACTTAGCAAAAAAAAACGCCCATATAGACAGACCCGCTTGAAGACTAACTCAATCTTCTCCCCTTTTGTCATTGAATGACCAAAAGGATCGAAAATGAGGACTAACGCCCCTGAAGAATATCAAGTTGATGAAGGAGCGCCAGCGTTGTTGGGGTCGTTTGTCGTGGAAGGGCCTATCACAGTGTCGTTCAAGTATTCGTACTCGTCGGTATCGTGTGATGAAGAATATGAGCTGGACACCAAAGGAGGAACCGTGACCTTCTTGAATTTCTTCGGTGGAGGTGCAAACCAGTCAAAATCTTCCTTGAGACCCATTTTCTTCAGATCTTCTTCACCATACAGATGTGATAGAATAGCCCAGGTGCGACCTTAGACTTCATGGAGGTAGTAATGGTTTTTCTTCACTGCATTGTGTGTAGCAGTCATGTTGTGAAGAAATGAACCAAACTGACGCTTAACCCATTTATGGTTTCGATCCACCTTCTGGTGAAGACTAAGTAGAAGCTCACGGTCAATCATCACACGAGGAGCAGTGGCTTGAGGAGTAGACTTGGGTGCATTGGCAGCAGAGTCATGTGTGGCAGAGTCATCATTGGTGGAATAAGATGCAGCTTTGTGAAACTGGCCATCCAATGGACGAATGCCTTCATCAATGACTGCAGGAGCCTTGCCCTTTTCATCAGTTGAAGTAAAAGCCTGCTTGAGGGCTTCAATCGGGGGCAGATAGCTAAGGTGATTCTAAAAATCAGCCTTGTAGTTGAGTGAAGACCTTGTCCTGAGGAATCTCATGATCCAAGGTGCATAAGGTTTCAGCTCAAATGGAGAAAGTGCAGCATTTTCCAGAGTCCTCATGAAGAAATCATGATAGTTGATAGGAATGCTATGAATAATGTTGAATAGAAGATTCTTCATGATGCCAACTATTTCCTCATCAGATGAGTTGTGGCCTTTGATGGGACTCATTGTCTTCGTCAGAATGCGATAGACGGTTCTGGGCACATAGAGTAAATCCTTTAAGAGGAATTTGGTCCTTGGGGCTTGACCGGGCTTCAAAGGCTTCATTAACACTTGCATGTAATGAGCTGTGAGTTCTGGTTCATGATACAGGCAGCGAGCTCCTTCACTGGGTGGACTGATGGGCAGGGCGTGAAGCAATTCAGAGGCCGGTGCCTTATAGTGAGTATTTCGGTCATCTAGTCCAAGACCCAGGTGTTGATATCTTCAGGATCACCTGTGATATGCAATGTAGCGTAGAACTGAAGAATAAGCTCTTCATTCCAATCAACGATGTCAGAGAAAAAGTTGAGGAGGCTTGCATCATGAAGAACACTGAGCACAGGAGATAAGCAAGGTAATGATTCCATGTCCATGTGAGGAATATGCTCATGGTAGAAGATTTTGTCTTTGTTGAAAAGCGGTGAAGAATAGAAGTTGGCCTGGCTTGCAATCCAGAAACGCTTCCTCCTTAGATGAGCAGAGCCATAAGGATTGTAGTTAGTGAAGAACACTTGCTCACCGAAGAAATCATCAGCCTTGAATTTCTACTTCTTTGAGAATGGATCCTTTGGCTTGGGGTGAGGAGTGTTAGTCAATTGCATCACAACCTCCGAGATCTCGATCTCAGGTTCCACAGGCTGAGGAATTTCAGGTGCTGCTTCAGTGGCAGCCTGGGACTTCAATTCTTCATCTGCATGATCTTCAGTACTAGTGGCTAGAATTTCTTCATGGACAGACGGTGTGTGAGGGAGTCTTGGATTAGGGGGTGTCCGGGTAGCCGGAATATACCTTCAGCCGGACTCCAGGACTATGAAGATACAAGATTGAAGACTCCGTCCCGTGTCCGGATGGGACTTTCCTTGGCGTGGAAGGCAAGCTTGGCGATGCGGATATTCAAGATCTCCTACCATTGTAACCGACTTTGCGTAACCCTAACCCTCTCCAGTGTCTATATAAACCGGAGGGGTTTAGTCCGTAGAACAACTTCATCATACAACAATCATACCATAGGCTAGCTTCTAGGGTTTAGCCTCCTTGATCTCGTGGTAGATCTACTCTTGTACTACCCATATCATCAATATTAATCAAGTAGGACGTAGGGTTTTACCTCCATCAAGAGGGCCCGAACCTGGGTAAAACATTGTGTCCCTTGTCTCTTGTTACCATCCGGCCTAGACGCACAGTTCGGGACCCCCTACCCGAGATCCATCAGTTTTGACACCGACATTGGTGCTTTCATTGAGAGTTCCTCTGTATCGTCGCAATCAGGAAGGATGCCTCTTCCCGTCTTTAAAAACGGCGCCGTTACTAAGGGAGCCTTGGCTGTCGGCCAAACTCTCCGGCTAGGCAGTTTTCTCATGACCGCCTGTTCGGCCGTTGCGCCGACGGTGATCTCTCGGGTCATCAAAAGCAATCTTCACGTCAGCTCGGAACTCGTCGAGCAGTTAGATCCAATGGAGCTCTCTTCCGTAAACGAGCTCTTGGATCGCATCGTCGCCTTGGGGGTCACTACGGATTATGACCAGGTTGGGCTTAAACCCGATCTAAGAGAAATTAATTCTCCCCAAGTCACCCATCATGTTGCCATAGTAGAGGCACAATGCGGCGACTCTTCATCTATCTTAAGGACTAGCTACGTCCGGATTCTAGATCCCTCCAAGCCGGATACCCGCGGAGGGGAGGATGTAACTCAAGACAGGAACTTAGAATCAGGCAATGGGCTAGATTCACTGGACAACATCCAAGAATCCAAACCTCAGAGTTCGGAAACTCCTTGGCCTCTGAGTCTTAGATTGGGTGAAGTTCCGGATTTAATTCCACCCACCCGCCCGAACATAAGCGATCTATCCCAAATCAGGCAAAAGCCCGAAGAAACAATACATCATTACTGGGCAAGGTTCCTCCTGGTTATGAACAGGATAAAGGACTGCCGCGAGGAAAACGCAATCTCAATCTTCTGCAATAATTGCACGGATAAGGGAATCCTCAACGCCACAGGTCGTCGTGATCTTACACGCTTCGCTGACTTGGCGTCCATAGTACAAAAGTATTGTGTGATGGAAAGCGCCCGGAAAACCAAAACTAAATTTTGGGACAATCCGGCCCTGAATAGAAACCTCGTCCGAAATAAAAGGGTGCATCATCATCAGACACCCGGGTTAAAAACCAAAAAACCAAAACCCTCTATAGGGCATGGAACTGTACTGGAGGGATGGCTTAATGGACCCTGTAAAATTCATAGTACAGAGGACGCCACACCAACTCATAGCCTTAGAGCATGTTGGATACTCCGGCAGGTGGCCAAAAGGGGCGAAGATCTCCTAATTCCGGAGGCCACAGAAAGCCACCTCAGGGACTCCAGTACAGTCTTAACAGTCTTCGAGACTTTCGCATCAAATAAAATGCGAAAAAGAACACTCCGCAGCTTCGCCGAAGTCTATCAAGTAGCAACAATAAACCCATGGAGTGACACGGCTATTACCTTTAATTCCAGCGAGGAACCTAAATTCCGAACAGCTCGAGCACCAGCCGCATTGGTACTCAGTCCTATAGTGGACGACTTTCGCCTCACCAAGGTACTCATGGATGGAGGCAGCGGATTGAACCTCATTTATGAGGAAACCCTCAAAAATGGAAATAGACTGGAACCGCATTGAGCGAAGCAGCACAACCTTCAGAGGAATAATCCCCAGTCAGGAAGCATGCTGTACAGGAAAAATCACACTAGATGTGGTGTTCGGCACGCCGGATAATTATAGGTCCGAAGAGGTCACATTCCAAGTGGCCCCGTTTAGCAGCGGATACCACGCTCTGCTGGGGCGGGAAGCGTTTATAATCTTCCAAGAAATACCCCATTACGAGTACATGAAGCTCAAGATGCCCGGGCCGAACGGAATCATCACTCTCGCTAGTGATCCGGAGATAGCACTCCGCGCCGAAAACAAGACAGCCGCGCTGGCCCTTGAGGCACTGTCCGAAGCCCTAGCGGCTGAGGAACTGACTACGCTGCGCTCCACGGTAAACAGGGATGATGTGATACTCAACAAAAGATCCAAGTCCACCTCCTTTAAACCAGCGGATGAAATAGTTAAATTCCAGGTCCATCCAACGGACCCCAATAAAACAGCTTCCATCGGGGCACAATTAAACCCCGATGTAGACGCCGCACTGCGAGAATTCCTATGGGAGAACTGGGACATTTTTGCATGGCACCCTTCGGACATGCCAGGAATCCCATGCAAGCTGGCCGAACACAGCTTAAATATCCTAAAAGGATTCAAACCTGTCAAACAAGCCCTTCAGCGTTTTTCTAAACCCAAGAGACAGGCAATGGGAGAGGAGCTAGCCAAACTATTGGAGGCCGGATTCATCAGAGATATAAAACATCCGGAATGGCTAGCAAACTTGGTGATGGTACCAAAGAAGGACAAATCCTGGCGCCTGTGCGTTGACTTCAAAGACCTCAACAAGGCCTGCCCAAAGGATCCCTTCCCCCTCCCCTGCATCGATCAAATTATCGACGCCACTGCAGGACACGATTCGTTGTGCTTCCTCGACGCATACTCCGGTTACCATCAAATCAAGATGGCCGAGTTAGACCAAGCCGCAACGGCATTCATCACCCCATATGGCCCATTCTGCTTCAACACAATGCCTTTCGGGCTCAAAAACGCCGGCGCAACATATCAGCGCATGATTCAGACATGTCTGGCAAACTAGATCGGCAAAACAGTAGAGGCATACGTGGATGATGTGGTCGTAAAAACAAGACATGTCGAATCTCTAGTAGACGACTTGAGGCTTACATTTGACAACATCCGAGCATATGACATCAAGCTAAATCCGGAAAAATGCGTTTTCGGCGTTCCATCCGGAAAGCTCTTGGGCTTCATTGTATCCGGTAGGGGAATCGAAGCAAATCCAGCCAAGATCCAAGCTTTGTCACAATTGGATATCCCAAAGGACCTCAAACAAATACAAAAATTAACCGGATGCGTGGCGGCTCTAAGCCGCTTTATCTCCCGATTGGGAGAAAAGGCGCTACCCCTCTATCGCCTCCTTCGGCGCACCGAACACTTCAAGTGGACGGACGCCACCACGGCCGGACTTGAGGAAATAAAAGCCATATTGGCAACAAACCCCGTCCTGGCCGCGCCAAACATCGGCGAACCAATGCTATTGTACATTGCAGCAACCCATCAAGTTGTCAGCGCAGTACTCATCGTCGAGCGGGAAACGGACGGACACAAATTCCCCCTTCAAAAGCCGGTTTACTATGTGTCCACTGTCCTCACCCCATGCAAATCACGGTACCCACATCATCAAAAGATTGCATATGCGGTATTCATGGCATCCCGGAAGCTACGACACTACTTTCAAGAGTGTTCAATCATAGTAGCATCGGAAGTAGCACTCAATGATATTATAAACAACCGTGACGCAATGGGCCGGATTGCAAAATGGGCCATCGAGCTCCTCCCATTCGACATAACTTATAGGCCACGGCGAGCTATCAAGTCGCAAGTTTTGGCCGACTTCGTCGCAGAATGGACGGAGGCCGAACTCCCTAAAGAGTACGACACATATTCAAACTGGATAATGCACTTCGACGGTTCCAAAATGTTGGCCGGACTAGGGGCCGGCGTCGTTTTGACGTCCCCCATAGGAGACATAGTTCAATATGTACTCCAGATTATGTACACGGACTCCAACAATGCAGCCGAATATGAGGCCCTTTTACATGGTCTTCGGATGGCAGTATCCATGGGCATTCAACGCCTAGAGGTGTGCGGGGATTCGAACCTCGCGATATCCCAAATAAATGGAGACTTTGATGCCAAGGATCCAAAAATGGCAGCTTACCGCAACGCCGTCCTCAAAATGTCAGCTCGGTTTGAAGGGCTCGAATTTCACCATATAGCCCGAGAAAACAATCAGGCGGCAGACGTCCTGGCACGCATCGGCGCAAAACGCGATGCGGCCCCCCCAACATCTTCTTGGAAAGGCTGTTCAAGCCATCCGTAGTATGGGAAGGGGAACATGGCAATATCAGTCCGGACCCAACCGCACTGTCCGACGCCGAACAATCTGACATAATCGGAGGCTCTGCCAATGAAATAACAACCTCAGCCCACGTACTAATGGCCGTTATCGCCCCGTGGACAGAACCATTCCTAGCCTACCTTACTAGGCAGGAACTCCCAGAGGACCAAAACGAGGCACGCTGTATAGTGCGGCGATCTAAAGCCTATAAAGTCCATGAGGGAGAACTTTACAAAAAAAGCACTACCGGAGTCCTTCAAAGGTGCATCTCCGGAAAGGAAGGGCGGAACCTGCTGGCTGAAATTCATGCCGGACTCGGTGGCCATCATGCCGCAGCCCGGTCCCTCGTCAGCAAGGCTTTTCGTACAGGCTTTTATTGGCCGACGGCCCAGGCGGACGCTCAGGAGTTGGTCCATAAATGCATCGGTTGCCAGCTTTTTGCAAACCAAAGCCATATGCCACCCACCGCCCTCCAAACTATCCCCATCACTTGGCCTTTCACGGTCTGGGGGCTTGACATGGTGGGACCCCTTAAAGGCGGAACCCACAAGAAAAAATACTTACTGGTCATGGTGGATAAGTTCACCAAATGGATAGAAGCCAAGCCTGTTAAGACGGCCAAATTCGGACCTGTGATAGACTTTATATCCGGGGTCGTACACCGTTATGGCGTCCCCCACAGCATCATCACCGATAACGGCACGAACTTTACGGCCGATGAGGTAAAACTCTGGTGCAAAAACATGGGCATCAAGCTCGATTATGCTTCCGTCTATCACCCACAAACTAACGGTCAGGTCGAACGTGCAAATGGTCTCATCATGAGCGGCATCAAACCCAGATTAGTGCGGTCCCTCAAGGAATCTAACACGCACTGGGTAGAGGAGCTCGACTCCGTACTCTGGGGGCTGCGGACCACGCCGAACCGCACCACCGGATACACACCATTTTTTATGGTGTACGGCGCATAGGCAGTCTTGCCCTGCGACATAATTCATGACTCACCTCAAGTGCGCATGTACGAAGAAAGGGAGGCTGAGCTCGATCAGCAGGACAGTTTGGACGCCTTAGAGGAGGAGCGCGACGTGGCAAAAGCCCGTTCCACATTCTATCAACAGCAGGCTCGAAGATATCAAAGCAGAGAAGTGCGGGCCAAAAGCTACAACGTTGGCGAATTAGTTCTACGCCTGCCGGACAAGAAAAAGGACAAGCTGAAGCCCAAGTGGGAAGGTCCCTTCATAATCGACCAAGTCCTGAATGGTGGAGCATACTGCCTGCGAGATGCGTCGGATAACCGACTCGAGCCGAACCCATGGAACGCAGCCTGTCTCCGAAGATTCTATGCCTAGCGCCGGACTCTGTGTTTGTCTCCTTCCTCTGTCCATTTTTAACATTTTCTGTCTTACATTTCTCTCCTTCCCCTCTTCTCTTTTATAGCCCTTAAAGGCTCCTCAAGTGAAGTGCTACTCGCGCTCATTAAACCTGGGGGCTTCTTTAACAGAAGATTATTTATACGGGCTTCACGCCCACCACATGTGTCAAACTTCGACATGTACCTTTTCTTCACCATTATATGCATCGATATGACTTAAGTTTTGGCCAAGCTGGGTTGCCTGGCTCCTGTGCTTACCCCTACGTTCCCGATTGTTCGGCTAGGTGGTAAAGGGAGCACCTCTGCGATTGTTACTGCCGGATCAGCCGGATGTGTACCTCAGACTGGGTGAAGCTGAAAGCTAGTGTTCTTAAGGGAATATTCGGTCGGTGAACTAAAAGATGACCTTTTTTACTTATTTATGTATATGCCCCCTGATGATTTTCCTGCGTTTGCAGTCCGGACATGCACTTTAGGGCATGCCTTCCAGAGAAAGGAACCCCTAATGGAACTATTCTCTCTGGAAGATGTTTCTTACTAACCATGTAATATAACATAACTAGTTGGGCACTTGTATGATAAAGCACTAATGACCCCTACGCCTGGTCTCCATGCATACCTCGGTTCTTACATAACCGTTAGGGTATTCGGACACACTCCGGACCGTCAGGTCCTGAGGTTGAAGCGAAAAGGTCGGCAACGACAAACGATCTACAATCCGGCTAGAAGGCATTACACATGTCAATTAAAAATTACATAGTCACTCTGACTGATTGTATTCCTCTTCAATACCATCTAACAGGCTGTCTAACTTACAGTCCTGCTGGGAATACTTTGCGTCCAATTCTACTTGGCCGTACACTAAGCTTACAGGGATCTCCTTCCCGTCAGGCCCCACAGGTCCGACCTCGGCCATGTGGTTTGGGACAGACTTCGTGTACCGCGTCTTCACCATGGCCCAGGCCTCCCTAGCGCCTTGTCGGCAGGCCGATATCTTCCACAACCGGAAGCGCCGCCGAGCTCCCTTAAGCTTCTCCGAAAGCTCTCCAAGGCCCTCGGGCATAGAGTGGGAAGGCCATAAGGCTTGGGCAACGCCTCGCATCGCCTGCCGAACTCGCTCGTGCAGTTGCGAGAGCTCGGGAAGAAGGTCACCCGTAGAACCGGGCATCTCCTCTGCAGGACGACCCGTTAGCATACCTACAAACATTACTCTGTTAGTCGACTTCTTCGCCGAACTCTTTTCTTTCAAAGATTCGCCTAAGCACTTACTAAATATGCCGCGTCGAAGCCGCTGATTCTCCTTAGTAGAGTCCAACAGCTGGCCACGAACATCTTTAAGTTCAACGTCCAGCTTGGTGTTGGCATCCTGAAGCTCATTATTCTCCCGCCTCACCCTTGTCAACATACTCTCACCGGCCTTTAGCCGGCGTAAGAGTTGTTGCCTCTCCGGATCCAGTCTGGCGCCATCTGTAATATGATTTGGCAGATTCATACCCACGCCGTACTTCGCAAGATATTAATCTTTCGAAGTGTATCTTACCAGAGGGGGTCTCTTTAGGCTCCCCTACCGCGGCTAGTGCGGCCTCCAGTTGGGCTTTGCACTCTTTCAGCTCCTGGGACAATACGGTATTCTTCTCTGTAAGAACCTGCATAACAAATGATCCTTAAACCAGTTACTCTAACTATTTCAAGTCTCGGAGGCTACTGGTATATACATATATATTTACCAAAATTTTCTTACCCGTATGTCTTTTACATATCGCTCCGTGGCTCTGGTTAAACCATTTTGAGCGGCACGGAGGTACGCATCTCCCGAATTGAAGGCATCTAATGCCTCTCGGGAGAAACAAGCGTCGCGAAGAACTGTCCGGCGACACCTGTGGTTCATGGCACTCTCCACCTCGGAATTGGTGGCAGACAGCCTGTCCGCATCCTCTGTCGGAGGAGCGTCCGGTGCGCGCCTCGTGTTCGCTCCCGCTTCCGGGCCAGGCGTTGGAGCCTGGCTGGTGGAGGCACGGTTGGCAACCTCTCCGGATGTAGTCCAGCGAAGTCTCTTCGTCCTGAAGATAGCACGAACGTTAATATGCCCTGAAGAAATAACACCAGGGAAAAAGAGGATGCGCTATACCTTTGCGCCGACATCCTAGTCTGGACTACATTCCTTTTTGCCCCACGGGGCCCTGCGGCCCCTCGTTGGCTAGCTGCCGCAGGTTCGGCCTCCCGCCTTGGAAACCTCCCCTGCAAAACACGGTCGTTGTCAGGAAAACTGAAATGCGTGAGAATGGATTCCTTCTCAAAGGGATGAGACTCCGCTCTCTGTTACCCGGGAGGCCGGGATTAACCCTGGGTAATCAGCCGTAATGGCCACCAAGGTATTGTCCTTGCTTAACCGCTGAAACACCCCGTCAATCAACTCCACCGATATATCCGGATCCTCTTCGGAGTCCGGATCGAGGGACCGTTCTGGATCCTCGGGTTGTGGGGGACGGCTGTTTATATCCTTTACTTCTTGACGCGGTTCCTACGTTGAAATCGTTGGACTACATATTTAATCATGGGAATATAAAGCGGATGGGCAGGCACAATTGTTCACTTACCCAACTCAGGGGGTTGTACATACTAAATCCGCCCTGCGGGTTGACGTAGAGGAATTCCTCCTCTTCTCCCTTGTACAAAGAGGATAAGATCTTTACTCCAGCGGCAGCTGAGGCTGGCCCCTTACGACCGTAACGGGTGGCGTCATCCTCCCCGTTAAAATCCCACATGGGGTGGCCTGTATATTGAAGCGGCTGCACCCCCCGCATAATGCATGCGGCCATGACTCCAATCATGGTTAGTCCGGAATGAGCCAATAGTCTTATCCGGCCCATCAGGCGAAGGACGTCCCTGTCGTTTTCTCTATGAGAACTCCGCGGACGCCAGCTCAGGCGTTTCTTTAAGGGAGCACTGTTGAATTCGGGGAGACCGACCCGGATAGGGTCCGGTAGCGGGACATCATCTATATAAAACCATTCTGAAGGCCAGTCCTCGGACGCCTTCTTTGGGGTTCCGGATAGATATCCGGTCCCGGCGATACGCCACACTTCGGCTCTGCCCACTTGATATATAGACCCCTCTTGAGAGCGGGGCACCAGACAGAATAATCTCTTCCACAGTGCGAAATGAGCCTCAACACCCAAGAATAGCTCGCAAAGAGCGACGAAGCCCGCGATATGCAATATAGAGGCGGGCGTGAGATCGTGCAGCTGGAGGCCGTAGAACTCCAGAAGCCCACGGAGAAATGGATGGATTGGAAATCCAAGTCCTTTTACTATATAAGGGACGAGGCACACCCGCTCTCCTTTGGAGGGACTGGGGGTGCTCTCCGCCATTATAGGTGGCGAGTCCGGCTCAGACCGGGACCATATAGGCCTGAGGGAGAAATCCCTTGGCCTGAAGCGACACTAGCTCGCTGTGCGGGATGGAGCACCTCTCCCAGTCTCCAGGTTTAGGACTAGAAGGGCGAGAGGAGGAGCTGCGACGGCTGGCCATGTTGGAATGAACCTTTGCTGGAGGCGCTCTATGATTACTCGCGGAGAGGAGAAGGTGTGGTTTGGATCTGAATCCCCATCCCATTAAATAGGTGGCTCGTTTATGCGGCTAGGGGTGTGAATGTAAAAACACCCCAACTTTTCACATTCATTTGACACGTGGAAGACGGCCATTATTGGGCGTGGAAGCCAAGGTGCGCTACATTATGAAAATCGGACATTATTCAGTAGGTACACGGAATTTGGAGAAGAACCCGCCTTGCAATGCCGAAGACAATCTGCGCGCCGGACTCGTCGTCATTGAAGCCTGGTTCGGGGGCTACTGAGGGAGTCCTGGATTAGGGGGTGTCCGGGTAGCCGGACTATACCTTCAGCCGGACTCCAGGACTATGAAGATACAAGATTGAAGACTCCGTCCCGTGTCCGGATGGGACTTTCCTTGGCGTGGAAGGCAAGCTTGGCGATGCGGATATTCAAGATCTCCTACCATTGTAACCGACTTTGTGTAACCCTAACCCTCTCCGGTGTCTATATAAACCGGAGGGGTTTAGTCCGTAGAACAACTTCATCATACAACAATCATACCATAGGCTAGCTTCTAGGGTTTAGCCTCCTTGATCTTGTGGTAGATCTACTCTTGTACTACCCATATCATCAATATTAATCAAGCAGGACGTAGGGTTTTACCTCCATCAAGAGGGCCCGAACCTGGGTAAAACATTGTGTCCCTTGTCTCCTGTTACCATCTGGCCTAGACGCACAGTTCGGGACCCCCTACCCGAGATCCGCCGGTTTTGACACCGACAGTGTGGCATGTGGTTCATCAGATCCCATTTGTACAGTAGTTACTGGGGACTGAGGAATTTGATGCAATGGTGTGAAGAGTGGAGAGTTGGGGTGCTGGATTTCCCAAAATTCATCACTTAGCACGGGTGTGGTACAGCCAATGTCCACATCTTCATTTCCCATTTCTTCAACGCCGGCCTCTTCAGCAGTAAACTGAGGCATAGGCGAGGAGACAACTGGTGTTGAAGGGATTGTATCCACTTCAATTTGTTCATCCATCTGCTCCGACGAAGCAGCAGAGGGATTCTCTTCATCAGATTCACTTGGAATCACATATTCTTCATCAAAAGGAACAAGGTCCTTTGATGGCATGGTTGAGATAGGAACAACATCAATTGGGTTTGCAAACGAGCTTGTCAGTGGCTTCATCTTCTTCAGGGATGAAGAATCTGATGAAGTTGATGCCTTCCTTTTCTTCACTTCTGCACGCTCTGCATCCTTGGTCTTCTTCACATCTGATGCAGATGGAAGGATAGGAGTTGGTGTAGGTGCAGGAGGAGTAGAGGAATTGGGTTGAATGTCTTCAGGTACAGCTGATGCAGTTTCCCTGACTTCTTCATTTGTTTCAGGTGCACCACTAGTGGATGTCCTGGCATTTTCTTCAGCGGCTGGAATGCAGTCATCAGCCCTGGAACTCACATTTTCTTCAGCAGCCTGATTATCATCAGCGGTGCTGGCATTTTCTTCAGTCGGCTGAGCAGATGCTTCAGCCTGAGGAATTTCCTGTTGCATTGGGGCTGCAACATTGGAAGTGAACTATTCAGTTATCTTTACAAATCTGACTTTGGCTCCGAGTCAGTCAGCATAGTAGCGATCAAATTCATCACTCAGTTTCTTAATTTCGGATTGAAGAGCAACAAGTTCTTCAGGTGAAAGCTTCAGAACATTTTGCTTCAGATAGCGCTCTTTCTTATACCGCGCTTTCTTCACCCTCCTTCCCTGCTCAAATTTCCATTTCTCTTCATCAATGAAGTGAGGCAGTACATGACTTTGACCAGGAGTGAGGTTCAGCTCAGGCAGAGGTGTGTTGGGGTCCTTGTGCCACAAGTCAATGAATTCTAGGATCAACTTCAGATCCAACATTAATGGGACATCACTGCCTTTGGCTCTAGCGGCCCTGAGTTGCCTGTCCCTGATGATTTCAGCAAGTTCTTCATCATCAGCTTCATCATCAGAGGGCACTTGGAAAGCAACTTGTTTCTTGTGAGGACTTGGTCGAGGACCTCGTCCAGCAGTGGTCTTCTTCTTCAGAAGAGTGGGAGCAGCTGAGGAACTTGGAGCAGCTGAGGAACTTGCAGAGGCTCCTGAGGCAATAGAAATGCTTGTGGTCCTTTGGCACGTGGCGAGATGCACAGGTGCTGAGGATTTGGTCGGAGCAGCTGAAGACTTTGGAGGAGGAGCTGAGGATTTTGTAGAAGCAGGAGCAGCGTGAGGAATTGGCCGTGAGGGCTTTGAGGAATCTGGCCGTGAGGGCATAGCTGAGGAACTTGGCTGTGAGGGCATTGCTGATGAAGCACTGGGCTTATGAGCAGGCTTCTTAGGCATGACCTTCTTTGTCTTTACAGAGGCCTCAACAGCAGCAGAGGCTTCGTTGAATTTCCTCACTGCATCTTTTGCTTGTTTGGCCAACTTGGCCTGGCGCTTGGCCCATTCATCAGGATAATCCTCACCGCACTTGAGGCTGGTGGGATCAGCTATTTGGCCATGTTCCAACGGAGGTCTTGGGCATGGAGGATTTAGTGCAAATTTCTTCATATATTCGGGAGTGACATATCTATACTCCCTCCACTCTCTTGCCCATCTCCTCTCAATCTTTTGAATGCGCACCTTGCGCTGATTTTTATGTTCCTCAGGGGGTGTGTAGTACCCAGCATAGATGTCCTCAGGTATTTCAAAGGCCGTGTTGACTTCAGGCCTCTTTCCTCCTTTCTGTGGCTTCTTACCATCAGCCATTTTCTTCGGTTGAGGAATTTGAACAATTGAATTCTCTGAAGAGGTATGCAACTTTTCTTCGAGGAATGCTGCAAATGAGTTAAGTTGATGAGAACCTAGTGATTCAGTAGCTGACATGAGTACCTGTGAACAAAGTATAGTTGCAAGGAATTTGGAGAGGTCATATGCGTTCTCAGAAGGTTTTTATAAAGAACAAGTTTGAGGAATTTGACCAGATGAGTCTTGAAGAATTTCACTAAGCATTCTTTGTCTTAGGTTCCAGAGATGTATAATTCGAAAATCCACACATTTGAGGAATCTTGAAGAAAAACATAGCTTAGAGAAACGAATTAAGAACAGATGATATGTGGGGTGTTTCAGTGTGTGAAGATATGAAGAAAAACACCTTTGAGGATTTTATAGAAATCATTTGAATCAACGAGGGCAGTAAAAGTAACTTTTAATTACCCTAGATGAAGAACACGACGAACTGGAATGTGGAGATGTGAAGTTCGTCAGTGCAGATCTTCCACGCCCTAAATTGGAGGAGGAAGACAGCTACGGCGGCGGCGGAGTGAAGATTTCCGCGGCCGGCGCGAGTACGACGGCGATGAGGTCGAGGCAGTGAAGCTTTTCCTCACCGGCGACGATGATGTAGCGGCGGCGCTAGGGTTTGAGAAGCTCGAGCTGGAGAGAGGTCGAGCGGAGTAAAGGAAGTGAGGAAGGGGAATAGGGGTATTTATAGCCACGGTGAAAAACTGCTCACCCGAAGAATTTGGACGAACGTGCCCCTGACCCTTCTCATTCGCTTGACATGTGTCACCCACGTACTGAGAAGTGGAGATCATGTGCGATCGTGGGTGAATGGATAAGTATATCGTGGGATGCGGAACGGTTTGAGCGGCAAAGCCGAAAATTTAGATAAGATAGGTTTTAAAGTTCCGTTCGCAATTTCTTCAGCTGACAAGGACACAGTGAAGATTTTGAACGAGTTTCAAATAGAACGCACATGAAGAATTTTGTGAACGGATTGGGTTGTTTATAGCATAGAGGTGGAAGGGTCGAATCACATTCACTTAGCAAAAAACCCAACTTGAAGAAATAGCCATAAGTGAATGCTGTAGAGGACATGAACTCATATATATATATATATATGAGTGAAGAACAATGACGGAAACAGTGAAGACAATGCAAAGTTAAAGAATTTGAACAACTGAGGAAATTCAAAACTGAGGAAAAACTCAAATTGAGGATTTTCAACTTTTGGTGGTGGCGTGACCCACCATATAAGAATGATGATTTCAGACACCGCATACAATTGTCGTAGGGTTCTGAGAATCAAATTCTTCGTTAATTTATTCACACTTAGAGTGTTATTCTTCATTGATTGAAGAAAAACGTTTCTTCATGTGTTGCACATCTAAGTCATCAATTTTGCATAAGTGTTAGGATGAGTGTCCTTTTCAAAGAACATTCGAAGATTCTAAGATATTTAGCACACACCGCAACTTGCTAAATCTCTTCTCATCCAAGGGCTTTGTGAAGATATCGGCTAGCTGTTCTTCAGTATTCACATGCTCAATAGAAATGTCGCCCTTCAACACATGTTCACGAAGAAAATGATGACGAATCTGAATGTGCTTTGTCTTCAAGTGCTGAACTGGGTTGTGAGCAATCTTGATGGCACTCTCATTGTCACAGTAGAGAGGCACATTCTTCATGTTGACGTCGTAGTCCTTGAGAGTTTGCTTCATCCATAGCAATTGAGCACAGCAAGAACCAGCGGCAATGTACTCAGCTTCAGCAGTCGATAGTGATACGCAGTTCTGTTTCTTTGAGGACCAACAGACCAAAGATCGTCCGAGGAAATGACATGTACCAGATGTTGACTTGCAGTCCACACGATCACCAGCATAGTCAGAGTCAGAATATCCAATGAGATCGAAAGCCGAGCCCTTCGGGTACCATAATCCAAGTGTTGATGTGTGAACTAGATATCGAAGAATATGCTTCACAGCCTTATGGTGTGATTCCTTTGGTGTAGATTGAAATCGGGCACACATGCAAACACTAAGCATAATATGTGGCCTAGATGCACATAAGTACAATAAAGAACCAATCATGGAGCGGTATACCTTATGATCGAAGTCGATACCATTTTCATCAGTGCATAGATGGCCATTTGTGGGCATAGGAATTCTGACGCCTTTGCAATCTTGCATGCCGAATTTCCTCAGTACATCCTTGAGATATTTCTCCTAGGATATGAATATGACATTGCGTTGTTGACGAATTTGAATACCTAAGAAGAATTTAAATTCTCCCATCATAGACATTTGATATTCTTCACTCATCATATAGGCAAATTCATCACTATAACGTTGGTCAATACAACCAGAGATAATATCATCAACATATATTTGGCACACAAACAATTCACCATCATAAGATTTAGTGAAAAGAGTAGGGTCGAGTGAACCGGGTTTGAATACTTTCTTCATAAGGAATTCGTTCAAAGTATCATACCACGCCCGTGGGGCCTGCTTGAGGCCATAGAGGGCCTTATTGAGTCTGAAGACTTTGTCAGGATGCTTTGGATCTTCAAAACCTGGGGGTTGAGCAACATATACTTCTTCCTCAAGCTTACCATTGAGGAATGCACTTTTCACATCCATTTGATATAGAGTGATATCATGATGGTTAGCATAAGCAAGTAATATGCGAATAGCCTCAAGTCTAGCAACAGGTGCAAAAGTTTCATCGAAATCAATTCCTTCAACATGTGTGTAGCCTTGAGCTACAAGCCGTGCCTTATTCCTTACCACAAGGCCGTTTTCGTCTTGCTTGTTGCGATAGATCCATTTTGTGCCAATGATATTGTGCTTACGAGGATCTGGACGTTTGACCAGTTCCCAGACGTTGTTGAGCTCGAACTGATGTAATTCTTCTTGCATGGCCTGAATCCACTCAGGCTCCAGAAATGCTTCATCTACCTTAGTGGGCTCTGTGATAGAGACAAAAGCATAGTGCCCACAAAAGTTAGATAAATGTGAAGCTTTTGAGCGTGTGAGAGGACCTGGTGCTTTATCTTTTCAACTTGCACTTCTTTTGCAATGCGAGGATGAGCTGGTTGTCGTTGAGGAATTTGATTAGCATTTTCTTCAGTATTTTCTTCAGGTGCATTAGCTCGACGTTCTTCATGTTCTGGAATGAATTCTTCAGCAGATTCTTCAGTAGGAATGACATCCTCAGTAGCCTTGAACTTGATAGTTTCCTTAGGTGCTGGTTCATCTATCACAGAAGGTAGGTGCTCTCTTTGCGAGCCATTAGTTTCATCGAACCGCACATCTTCAGTTTCAACAACCTTGTGAAGAACGTTGTTGAAAACTCTGTAGGTGTGCGAGTCCTTTCCGTAACCAAGCATGAAACCTTCATGTGCTTTCGGTGCAAATTTTGAGTTGTGATGAGGATCTCTAATCCAACATTTAGCACCGAAGACTTTGAAATAACTTACATTGGGTTTCTTGTCAGTGAGGAGTTCATAGGCAATCTTTCTGAAGAATTTGTGAAGATATACTCGGTTGATGATCTGGCACACAGTATCAATTGCATCAATCCAGAAACGACGAGGTGTCTTGTATTCATCAAGCATAGTGCGAGCCATCTCAACAAGAGTTCTGTTCTTGCGCTCCACGACGCCATTCTGCTCAGGAGTATAAGGAGCAGATAACTCATGAGTGATACCAAGTTCATCAAGATAGTCATCAAGACCAGAATTCTTGAACTCGGTTCCATTGTCACTTCTAATGCGCTTGATCTTCACACCAAAGTTGGTTGAAGCCCTCGAGGAAAATCGTTTGAAGACTTCCTACACTTCATGTTTGTAAGTGACAATGTGTACCCATGTGTAACGAGAGTAATCATCAACAATAACAAAGCCATATAGAGATGCATATTCGTAATAGAAGAATAATGATTAGGGCCAAAAAGATCCATATGAAGCAATTCAAATGGTCAAGTGGTAGTCATGATTGTCTTCGCTGGATGCTTGGACCTGGTCATCTTTCTAGCTTCACAGGCTCAGCATAAGTGATCCTTGAAGAATTTGACATTCTCAATGCCAATGACATGCTTCTTCTTCGCAAGCGTGTGCAAATTCCTCATGCCTGCATGACCAAGTCATCGATGCCAGAGCCAGCCTTCTGAAGCTTTTGCAAGTAGGCACACGGCTGGTTGTGGTCCTGTAGAGAAATCAACAATATACAAGTCCCCTCTCCTAAAGCCTTCGAAGACTTTGGAATTGTCAGCTTCCATAACCACAACACAACGGTACTTGCCAAATACATACCATATCAAAATCGCAAAGCATTGAGACAGACATGAGGTTGTATCCTAAGGACTCGGCAAGCATGACTTTGTCCATGTGTCGATCCTTTGTGATCGCAACCTTACCTAGACCCAATACCTGACTTTTGCCTTTGTTAGCGAACATGATATGCTTCAGATGTGATGGTGATAAGGGAGCATCCATCAATTGATTCTTGTCACCAGTCATGTGATATGTACATCCACTATTGAGGACCCACTCAGTGGCTTTGGGTTGATCATCCTGTAGATGAATTAGTGCAACTTACGAGCTCATATACTTCATCAGTGAAGAATATGGCATCAATTCATCAGATCAATCTCATCAAGCAAGAGAACAGATAAAGCAGTATGAGGACGTGAGAAATGAAAGTTCATTTCTTCATGATTAGCCTGCGTCCTTTCAGGCACTCTCAGGTCTCCAGCAAATTCCTCGCACGATTACGTTCGTCTGGAGACCTGACCCTGCAGAAGAGATTAGTTCTTTTTCTTCACCAGCCACATTTGAAGGGTGGCAAAGAGTTCATCACTCTGCGAGCTCCATATGAGAAAGGCGGCATAGATGCCAACCCATGTTGTTTCACATAAGAGGGGTTAGGATAAGCATATGAATAAGCAGAGAAATTCTTCGAGGACTTATGAACATAATGATTAGAAGAATAATGCTCATATTCATAACCCTTAGCTCTTCCCTACGAAACAGAGTTGTTAGCATGATGATATTCATATGAGGACTTTGATCCTTTTTAGGAATTTGGTCCATATGAAGAATTTGACCTGGGGTTCCTATTCTTCACAGGTGGTGTCCTGAGGACATTCACCTGAAGACTTTCAAGGCACCTTTTGGGAACCCAGATTTTCTTCACAGGAGGACCGTTCCTGCAGTTAGTGCCAACATATCTAGCAAGTATTTCACCATTCTGATTTTTGAACAGTTTATAGTTGGACTCAAATGACTCATCATCAGAACAAGGAGATTCACATGCAAAGCCAGATAAGTTAGATGGATCAACTGGAGGTCCCTTTGCAGCAACCCATGAGGTTTTGGGGTACTGCTCAGGCTTCCAATATGTACCATCAGCATTGAGTTTCCTCTCAAAGGCAATACCCTCTTTCCTAGGGTTCCTGTTGAGTATCTGCTTTTTAAGCACATCACAAAGAGTCTGATGCCCTTTGAGGCTTTTGTACATGCCTGTCATGTAAAATTCCTTCAGCCCTGCATCTTCAGTGATACTAGAAATGTCCTCATATGAGGAATTAGTGATAGCAGAGGCAGGTGAAGAATTTGAAACATTAGCAGCATTTGAACATTCAGGTGAAGAATTAGCAGATTCACGTTCAATGCACTTCAAGCATGGAGGAACAAATTCTTCCTGAGAAGCGCTGATTTGTTGAGCAAGTAATGAATCATGTTCCTTCTGAAGATCTTCATAACTCACTCTTAGCTTTTCAAGATCTTGCTTTCTTTGAAGAAATTCATATGAAAGCTTTTCATGATCAGATAAGAGAGTGTTATGATGAACTTGAAGGTTGTCAAACCTAGACTGAAGTCTCTGAAGATTTTCAGTCAAGGTTTTAGTGCGATCCATTTCTTCACCCAACATATCATCACTTTTGTCAAGCATGTTTTGAACCTTTTCAAAAGCCTTTTGTTGTTTTACAACAATCTTAGCAAGTTTGGAGTAGCTGGGTTTGAGGTTTTCATCAGATTCATTCTCACTTGATTCAGAGGAGGGGTATTTGAGTACCTTGGCACCTTTTGCCATGAAGCAATAGGTGGGAGCATAGTCGTCATTGTGTCTATCAGCCATGTTGGTGAAGCCATTTTCTTTAGAGTTGAAGATGGACTTGCTGACGAAAGCAGTAGCGAGAGCCAAGCTCGCCACACCAGACTCAGATTCCTCAGATGCCTCCTCTTCCTCATGTTCCTCAGATTCAGCCTCAGAGTCCATTTCCTTGCCAATGAACGCCCTAGCCTTGTTGGAGCTGCCCTTCTTGTAAGATGAAGACTCCGAGGATTTTGATGATGAAGATTTTGAGGATTTCTTCTTTTTCTTCACATCATCAGAACTGTAATCCTTGTATTTCTTCTTCTTTGATTCCTTTTCCCACTGAGGACAATCTTGAATGTAGTGTCCAGGTTTCTTGCATTTGTGACAAAGCCTCTTCTTATAGTCACTGGATGAGGAATAATTGCTCCTTGAGGATTTTCCAAAGCGACCACGTCTTGAGAACTTCTGGAATTTCTTCACGAGCAGTGCTAGCTCATGGCTCAGTTCTTCAGGATCACCAAGGCTGCTACCAGAATCTTCATCTTCAGAGTCAGACACTGCCTTGGCCTTCAGGGCACATGATCTGCCATAGCTCGAACCATAGAGATCTCTCTTCTCAGCAAGCTATAACTCATGAGTATTTAGCCTCTCGAGGATATCAGCGGGATCAAGTGACTTGTAATCAGCAAGTTCTTGTATCATCTATGCTAGAGTATCAAATGAGGAATCAAGCGATCTCAGCAATTTCTTCACCACCTCATGGTCGGTGATGTCAGTGGCACCAAGTGCTTGAAGCTCATTTGAGATGTCAGTGAGGCGATCGAAGGTTTGTTGAACATTTTCATTGTCGAGTCTTTTGAAGCGGTTGAAGAGATTGCGAAGAACATCAACTGAAGAGTCACGCTGTGTTGAGACTCCTTCATTGACCTTGGACAGCCTATCCCAGATAAGCTTAGCAGTTTCCAAAGCACTCAATCTTCCATACTGTCCTTTGCTCAGATGACCACATATGATATTCTTCGCTTGAGAGTCGAGTTGCTTGAATCTCTTCACATCAGCAGCATTCAGAGAAGGTGTGACTGAGGGAACACCATTTTCCACAACATACTAGAGATCGTTATCAATTGCCTCAAGATGCATTCGCATCTTATTTTTCCAGTAGGGGTAGTCCGTCCCATCGAAGGTATGACACCTAGCAGAGACCTTGATCATACCTGCAGTCGACATAACTAAAACTCCAGGCGGTTAAACCAAAATCACATAGAACAAGGGAGTATCTTGCTCTGATACCAATTGAAAGTGCGTTATATCGACTAGAGGGGGTGAATAGGTGATTTTTATGAATTTGTCACTAAGGAATTTGCAAGTGAGAAAATTCCTTAGCAAAGAACTACTAGTGGCGGAATAAGTAATCAAAAGTAAACATAACAGAGCACAAGCATAGTCATCATGATGAAATGAAAACAAGCATAGAGTACAGCCAGTGTAGACACAGGAAAACACAGGATGAAGACAAACAGATTGAAGAAATTGAACTGAGGAAATTGAAAAAGTCTTCAGTCAAAGTCTTCAAACACAGATACAAACAAGCACTCAACACAATTATGAGGAAATGAAAGAGTTGAGGAAATAGAACCGGTGAGCTTGGTGAAGACAATGATTTGGTAGACCAGTTCCAACTGCTGTCTCAGTTGTACATCTGGTTAGAGCGGCTAGGTATTTAAACCTAAGGACACATGGTCCCGGGCACACAGTCCTCACCGTATTCTCCTTGAGCTAAGGTCACACAGACCTCTCCCAATCACTCGTGGTAAGTCTCCAGGTGACTTCCGAACCTTCACAGACTTGGTCACTCGGCGATCCACAATTCCTCCTGGATGCTCTAGACATTGACGCCTAACCGTCTGGAAGAAGCACAATCTTCAAAGGTAACAAGCGTCAGATCCGCGCATGATCAATCTCTTCAGTGATGCTCAATCACTTGGGGTTTGTAGGTGTTTGGGTTTGGGTTTTCCTCACTTGATGATTTTCGCTCAAAGTCCTCAGAGGATGGGATGCTCTCAAATGACAAGTGTCAGTTTCTCTCGGAGCAGCTAACCAGCTAGTGGTTCTAGGGGCGGCTATTTATAGCCTAGGGAGCAGCCTGACATGATAAGACATAAATGCCCTTCAATGATATGACCGTTAGGTGGGTAGATATGTTGGGACAGCTGGCACAAGGCACAGCAATGGTTGGAAATTTGAGTATCAAATTCCTCAGGGCTATCATGTTCCTCACTGTGTAGGCAATCCGCACTGGCGAATTCCTAACTCCTCAGTCAGAACAGATTCCTGAGAGACCAGAAGAACTTCGTCTCTGTCACTGAAGAATATGACTAAACTGTATGAGATTTCCAATGGCTTCACTCGAAGGGATTGGTAGGTGTTGGGTTTTGAGTTGAGCATCACGTGGAAATTTTTCCTTAGTATTTCCTTGACCCCCTTTAACAGTACGGTGTTTCCTATGACTCAAGAAAGAGAAAATGAAACTACGAAAACAAAAGTCTTCATGCTTCATGTTCCTCGAGTGAATACCAGGTCTTCAGGATTGCACCAATTTCTTCATTTTCAAAGTCTTCAGAAATCCAAAGTCTTCTTTTGAAGAACTTCATTTTTAGGGGTCGACTTTCTCTTTAAATATAAAACTCCTCATAGACTTATAGACCTGTGTACACTCAAAAACACATTAGTCCCTTAACCTATAAGTCTTCAATACACCAAAATCACTAAGGGGCACTAGATGCACTTACAACCAATATGGAAATCTTTGCTTGATTCATCAGGACTCTGCGCCCGCGTTTTCCCCCTTGGCGCCCACCTGGCCTTGGTCGTCATGGCTCACGTCATGTGAACCTCGCGAGGTGCACCTTGCCTTGATATCTCCGCTCCTTGGGAGGCAGCCTAGTGAGGCCGCCCCCAGGGAGGTCTTGGTGTCATCCGCCTCGCGAGGCTTGGTCCTTCATGAGGGTCTTGAGTTGTTGCTGCTGAAACTGGGCCGTACCGGGCCGCTGATGGAGCCACGCCGTGGGCCGCAGGCAGGCAAGTCTGGGTACCCCCGTTCCCAGGATGCTGACATCCACTCCTGGATTACTTTGTTAGCTCCGTGCTAAACTTATATCAAGGCACACATCAGGTCTGGTACACAACATTGCATACATGATAGAACCTATGGCTGAGGCATAGGGAATGACTTTCATTTTCTCTCTATCTTTTGCAGTGGTCGGGCATTGAGTCTGACTCAACTTCACACCTTGTAACACATGCAAGAACCCTTTCTTTGACTAATCCATTTTGAACTTCTTCAAAACTTTATCAAGGTATGTGCTTTCTGAAAGTCCAATTAAGCGTCTTGATCTATCTCTATAGATCTTGATGCCCAATATATAAGCAACTTCACCTAGGTCTTTCATTGAAAAATTCTTATTCAAGTATCCTTTTATGGTATCCAAAAATTCTGTATTATTTCCAATCAACAATTTGTCATCCACGTATAATATTAGAAATGCTACAGAGCTCCCACTCACTTTCTTGTAAATACAGGCTTCTCCAAAAGTCTGTATAAAACCATATGCTTTTATCACACTATCAAAGTGTATATTCCAACTCCGAGAGGCTTGCACCAGTCCATAGATGGATCACTAGAGCTTGCACACTTTGTTAACATCTTTAGGATCAACAAAACCTTCTGGTTGCATCATATACAACTCTTCTTTAAGATATCCATTAGGAAATGCATTTTTGACATCCATTTGCCAAATTTCATAATCATAAAATGCGGCAATTGCTAACATGATTTGGACAGACTTAAGCATCACTACAGGTGAGAAGGTCTCATCGTAGTCAACTCCTTGAACTTGTCGAAAACCCTTCGCAACAAGTTGAGCTTTGTAGACAGTAACATTACTGTCAGTGTCAGTCTTCTTCTTGAAGATCCATTTATTCTCTATGGCTTGCCGATCGTCGGTCAAGTCAACCAAAGTCCACACTTTGTTCTCATACATGGATCCCATCTCAGATTTCATGGCCTCAAGCCATTCTGCGGAATCTTGGCTCATCATCGCTTCCTCATAGTTCGTAGGTTCGTCATGGTTAAGTAACATGACCTCCAGAACAGGATTACCGTACCACTCTGGTGCGGATCGTACTCTAGTTGACCTACGAGGTTCAGTAGTAACTTGATCTCAAGTTTCATGATCATCATCATTAGCTTCCTCACTAATTGGTGTAGGAATCACTGGAACTGATTTCTGTGATGAACTACTCTACAATTTGGGAGAAAGTACAATTACCTCATCAAGGTCTGCTTTCCTCCCACTCACTTCTTTCGAGAGAAACTCCTTCTCTAGAAAGGATCCATTCTTGGCAACGAATATCTTGGCTTGGGATCTGCGATAGAAGGTATACCCAACAGTCTCCTTTGGGTATCCTATGAAGAGACATTTCTTTGATTTGGGTTCGAGCTTATCAAGTTGAAGCTTTTTCACATAAGCATCGCAGCCCCAAACTTTAAGAAACGACTGCTTAGGTTTCTTGCCAAACCACAGTTCATATGGTGTCATCTCAACGGATTTCGATGGTGCCCTATTTCCATGGTGGTGTCTCTAAAGCATAACCCCAAAACGATAGCGGTAAATCGGTAAGAGACATCATAGATCGCACCATATCTAATAAAGTACGGTTACGACATTCAGGCACACCATTACGTTGTGGTGTTCCAGGTGGCGTGAGTTGTGAAACTATTCCACATTGTCTCAAATGAAGACTAAACTCATAACTCAAATATTCTGCTCCATGATCAGATTGTAGAAACTATATTTTCTTGTTACGATGATTTTCCACATCACTATGAAATTCTTTGAACTTTTCAAATGTTTCAGACTTATGTTTCATTAAGTAGATATACCCATATCAGCTCAAATCATCTGTGAAGGTTAGAAAATAACGATACCCGCTGTGAGCCTCAACACTCATCGGACCGCATACATCAGTATGTATTATTTCCAACAAGTCAGTTGCTCACTCCATTGTTCCGGAGAACGGAGTCTTAGTCATCTTGCCCATGAGGCATGGTTCGCAAGCATCAAGTGTTCCATAATAAAGTGATTCCAAAAGCCCATCAGCATGGAGTTTCTTCATGCGCTTTACACCAATATGACCTAAACAACAGTGCCGCAAATAAGTTGCACTATCATTATTAACTTTGCATCTTTTGGCTTCAATATTATGAATATGTGTATCACTACAATCAAGATTCAACAAAAATAGACCACTCATCTAGGGTGCATGACCATAAAAGATATTACTCATATAAATAGAACAACCATTATTCTCTGATTTAAATGAATAACCATCACGCATCAAACAAGATCCGGATATATTGTTCATGCTCAACGCTGGCATCAAATAACAATTATTTGGGTCTAAAACTAATCTCGGCGGTAGATGTAGAGGTAGCGTGTCGACGGCGATCACGTCGACTTTGGAACCATTTCCCACGCGCATCGTCACCTCGTCCTTAGCCAATCTTCGTTTAATCCGTAGCCCCTGTTTCAAGTTGCAAATATGAGCAAGAGAACCAGTATCAAATACCCAGGCGCTACTACGAGCATTAGTAAGGTACACATCAATAACATGTATATCAAATATACCTTTCACTTTGCCATCCTTCTTATCTGCCAAATACTTGGGGCAGTTCCGCTTCCAGTGACCAGTCCCTTTATAGTAGAAGCACTCAGTTTCAGGCTTAGGTCCAGACTTGGGATTCTTCCCTTGAGCAGCAACTTGCTTGCTGTTCTTCTTGAAGTTCCCCTTCTTCCCTCTGCCTTTTTCTTGAAACTAGTGGTCTTGTTAACCATCAACACTTAATGTTGCTTCTTGATTTCTACCTCCACAGCCTTTAGCATCACGAAGAGCTCGAGAATTGTCTTTTCCATCCCTTGCATATTATAGTTCATCACGAAGGCTTTATAGCTTGGTGGCAGTGATTGAAGAACTCTGTCAATGACACTATCATCAGGAAGATTAACTCCCAGCTGAGTCAAGTGGTTATGGTACCTAGACATTCTGAGTATGTGTTCACTAACAGAACTATTCTCCTCCATTTTGCAGCTGTAGAACTTGTTAGAGACTTCATATCTCTCAACTCGGGCATTTGATTGAAATATTAACTTCAACTCCTGGAACATCTCATATGCTCCACGACGTTCAAAACGTCTTTGAAGTCTCGATTCTAAGCCATAAAGCATGGCACACTGAACTATCGAGTAGTCATCAGCTTTGCTCTGCCAGATGTTCATAACGTCCGGAGTTGCTCCTGCAGCAAGTTTTGCACCTAGAGGTGCTTCCAGGATGTAATTCTTCTATGCAGCAATGAGGATAATCCTCAAGTAACAGACCCAGTCCGTGTAGTTGCTACCATCATCTTTCAACTTAGCTTTCTCTAGGAATGCATTAAAATTCAAGGGAACGGTAGCACGGGCCATTGATCTACAACAACATAGGTATGCAAAAACTATCAGGTACTAAGTTCATGATAAATTAAAGTTCAATTAATCATATTTCTAAAGAACTCCCACTTAGATAGACATCCCTCTACCCATCTAAATGATCACGTGATCCATATCAACTAAACCATGTCTGATCATCACATGAGATGGAGTAGTTTTCAATGGTGAACATCACTATGTTGATCATCTCTACTATGTGATTCACGTTCGACCTTTCGGTCTCAGTGTTCTGAGGACATATCTGCATGTGCTAGGCTCGTCAAATTTAACCCGAGTATTCTGCACATGCAAAACTGGCTTGCACACGTTGTATGTGAACGTAGAGCTTATCACACCCGGTCATCACGTGGTGTCTCGACGCGACGAACTGTAGCAATGATGCATACTTAGGGAGAACACTTGTACGTTGAAATTTAGTGAGGGATCATCTTATAATGCTACCATCGTACTAAGCAAAATAAGATGCATAAAAGATAAACATCACATGCAATCAAAATATGTGACATGATATGGCCATCATCATCTTGTGTCTTTGATCTCCATCTCCAAAGCACCGTCATGATCTCCATCGTTACCGGCTTGACACCTTGATCTTCATCACAGCGTCGTTGTCGTCTCGCCAACTATTGCTTCTACGACTATCGCTACCGCTTAGTGATAAAGTAAAGCAATTACATGACGATTGCATTTCATACAATAAAGCGACAACCATAAGGCTCTTGCCAGTTGCCGATGACTTTTACAAAACATGATCATCTCATACAACAATTTATATCTCATCACGTCCTGACCATATCACATCACAACATGCCCCGCAAAAACAAGTTAGACGTCGTCTACTTTGTTGTTGCAAGTTTTATGTGGCTGCTACGGGCTTCTAGCAAGAACCGTTCTTACCTACGCATCAAAACCACAATGATTTTTAGTCAAGTGTGTTGTTTAATCTTTAACAAGGACCGACCATAGTCAAACTCGATTCAACTAAAGTTGGAGAAACAGACACCCGCCAGCCACCTGTGTGCAAAGCACGTCGGTAGAACCAGTCTCATGAACGCGGTCATGTAATGTTGGTACGGGCCGCTTCATCCAACAATACCGCCGAATCAAAGTAAGACGTTGGCGGTAAGCAGTATGACTATTATCGCCCACAACTCTTTGTGTTCTACTTGTGCATATCATCTACGCATAGACCTGGCTCGGATGCCACTATTGGCTAATGTAGCATGCAATTTCAAAAACTTCCCTACGATCACGCAAGGTCTATCTAGGAGATGCATAGCAACGAGAAGGGGAGAGTGTGTCCACGTACCCTCGTAGACCGAAAGCAGAAGTGTTCGGTTAACGCGATTGATGTAGTCGAATGTCTTCACGATCCAACCGATCCAAGTACCGAACTTACGGCACCTCCGTGTTTAGCATACGTTCATCTTGATGACGTCCCTCGAGCTCTTGATCCAGTAGAGGGTTGAGGGAGAGTTCCGACAGCACGACAGTGTGGTGACGGTGATGGTGATCCGTGTAGGGCTTCACTAAAGCACTACGACATTATGACCGGAGGAGTAAACTATGGAGGGGGCACCACACTCGGCTAAGAGAAATCTTGGTGTGCCTTTGGGGTGCCCCCCGCCCTCGTATGTAAAGGGGGGGAGGAGGAGGCCGGCGGCCTAGGAGGGGCGCGCCAAGAGGGGAGTCCTACTCCCCCCACCTTTTCCTTCCAACGGAGGGGGAAATAGGGAACGAGAGGAGAGGAAGAGGGAAAGGGGGGCCACGAGCCCTCCCCTTCCTATTCGAACTCCCCTGGGAGCGCCTCCCCCTTGTGGGTTGTCCCCTCTTCTCTCCAATGGCCCATGAGGCCCATGATTTCCCCCAGGGGTTCCGGTAACCCCTCAGTACTCCGATAAAATACCCGAATCACTCAGAACCATTCCGATGTCCGAATATAACCTTCCAATATATGAATATTTACCTCTCGACCATTTTGAGACTCCTTGTCATGTCCGTGATCTCATCCGGGACTCCGAACAAACTTAGGTCCCCAAAACACATAACTCATAATACAAATCGTCATCGAACGTTAAGCGTGCGGACCCTACGGGTTCGAGAACTATGTAGACATGACCGAGACACATCTCCGGTCAATAACCAATAGCGGAATCTGGATGCTCATATTGGTTCCTACATATTCTACGAAGATCTTTATCGGTCAAACCGCATAACAACATACGTCATTCCCTTTATCATCGGTATGTTACTTGCCTGAGATTCGACCGTCGGCATCCTCATACCTAGTTCAATCTCATTACTGGCAAGTCTCTTTACTCGTTCCATAATGCATCATCTCGCAACTAACTCATTAGTTACATTGCTTGCAAGGCTTATAGTGATCTGCATTACCGAGTGGGCCCAGATACCTCTCCGATACGCGGAGTGACAAATCCTAATCTCGATCTATGACAACTCAACAAACACCTTCGGAAACACCTGTAGAGCATCTTTATAATCACCCAATTACGTTGTGATGTTTGATAGCACACAAGGTGTTCCTCCGGTATTCGGGAGTTGCATAATATCATAGTCAGTGGAATATGTATAAGTCATGAAGAAAGCAATAGCAATAAAACTACACGATCATAATGATAAGCTAATGGATGGGTCTTGTCCATCACATCATTATCTAATGATGTGATCCTATTCATCAAATGACAACACAATTCTATGGTCAGGAAACTTAACCATCTTTGATTAACGAGCTAGTCAAGTAGAGGCATACTAGGGACACTCTGTTTGTCTATGTATTCACACATGTACTAAGTTTCTGGTTAATACTATTTTAGCATGAATAATAAACATTTATCATTATATAAGGAAATACAAATAACAACTTTATTATTGCCTCTAGGGCATATTTCCTTCACATAATGCTTTAATGCTATGGTTGGGTTTTACCTTAACTAGTAGAATGCCCGTGCGTTGCTATGGGCTACAATTCATATAGATGAATCAAACAAATAATTAATTTCATCCCAAGGTCGAAGTTCATTTCTCTCTCGTACGCTCGAGCATGTACAGACATCAAATGGGTGCCTAGCAGGCTCCCCCAAATCCAAGCATCTAGATGGTTCGAGCTTCCCTAAATCCAGCTCATATGTGGGGGGAAATGTGGAAGTTCGAACCAGATGACACCTAGTTCACCTTTGCCATGCCACCCTCTATTCTTCACACCATACTTCCACCATGGACCGCCAAGGTGGAGTCCCCGGCCACCATTATTAGGCGAGGAGGCGTGCGCCGCCCGTGACACCCTCCTAGCCAAGAAGCCATATTCGATGTCTCCTGAGTCATTATCACGTTATAACTTATAGTTGAATGTCATGCATTACCACAAAATAAAAATAGGGTTAAGTATATTTTTCATCCTCGAACTTTTCCGAGAGTTTAGAAATCATCCCTCAACTCAAAACCGGATAGTTTTCATCCCTCAACTATCAAAGCCGAAGAGTTTTCGTCCCTCACAGTAAACCGACAAACAGTAAATTCGAAAAGTAAACCGACAAACAGTAAATTCGAAAAAAAATAGAAAAAAAATCTGAAAATTTGTGGATCAAAGTTCCTCCGGTGCGCAAGGTGCATAGAAATTTTCATATTGTTTGGACATTCCAGATACTCTTGACAAACAAAAAATTATAAATATGTACGTTCGTGAACAGTAAATTAAAAAGAATACCAAAAAATATGAATTTTTTTGGCATCAAAGATGCTTCGGTGTGCAAGGTGCGTGCATATTTTCGTGCTCAGATGACATAGGAGGAGCTCTAGCAAAAAAACAAAATAGTGCACTTTTTCAAAGTTTCTTTCCCAGCCAATTTTTTTCCACGACCTCCCACAATGTCCAAACACCATGAAATTTTGCAGGCACATTGAGCACCCGAGCATCTTGTATGTCAACATTTTTCGTATTTTTTTGAATTTTTTTTCTATTTTTTCGAATTTACTATTCACCGACATACATATTTATGGTTTTTCCTTTGTCACGAGCTCCTGAAATGTCTAAATGGCACAAAAATTTTCGAGCATATTGCACAACCAAGGAACTATGATCCCACAAATTTTTAGAATTTTTAGAACTTGTTTGCTATTTTTTTGAATTTACTGTTCATCAGTTTACTGGTCATGCGGACGAAAACCGCCTGAAGCGGCGTGAGGGACAAAAACTATCTGGTTTTGATAGTTGAGGGACGAAAACTATCCGGTTTTGAATTGAGGGATGATTTCTAAACTCTTAGAAGAGTTCGAGGACGAAAAATATACTTATCCCATAAAAATATGATGTCCATGCAACTGATACGCCACGATGTCTATTATTAACTCTTGAATCAACCTACCTATTCATTTTCCTTTGTATCCAAAAAAAAAATTGTACGACTTGATGAAAAATATATAAAAACCTCTCGCTGATGCAATTTACAGCAAAGCCATCTATGATGAAATGCAATTTGCCACTTTTTCTAAAATAAAAAAATATTCTGCTCAGACAACGGTAACTGAACAGACAAACTCTAACCTTCTCCCCACTCACTATCAACCCTTACTCTTATCACAAAAATCCAGTAACCGATGTTCTAAGTGAGCAAGTGATCGACGCCGCCATGGCAGGCCAGTAGCAAGGGACAAGGTCGGCAGCCACATTCAGATGTTATTCACTACAAGCCTACAACAAAATTTCTAGATAAAAGTATGATGCTACCTGAACATGCACTCAATAAAAAATTGAATTATAGATCATTAATAAAAAGTATTTGACGACTCAAAGTAAACAAATACTATTCTTTGTTGTTTCCTTTTCTATTTTAGTAAGGAAAAAATGAGTACATGCGTCGTCCCCATCAAATGCTTCAAGAAAGTAGGCGGTAGCACCAAAAATAAAAGCAAACTTTCTACTGGGTTGGCAACTCAGCCAAGTATGTTTACATGGACCATCATAATGCAAGATAGATAAACTTAAACATAAAAAACAACAATGAATCCATGTCTAGTGTTGCTCGATGATCACTTTTATTCTCATCCTAAGCAAGAACTTCAGTTTTGTTTTCACATGATCTCTTTATAGCATAGGTCAGGGCACTTGTGTAGCGACCCGACCTCAAACGGTCAAGTCTCTGTGCTTCGGTGTCATCCCTGGATCAGTAATGCTGACACACATAGTACTCGAGGATTTATAACAGAGTATCAATCACACACTTATTACATCGAATGTCTCCAAAGAGAACTTATTACAATAAATATGGCTTAAGGCCATCTAATACGATAACAGCGGAAGGCTTGGAAGATAAAGTGAGTCCATCAACTCCAACGGCATAGCTGAGCTGCAAGGCAACGACCTAACGAACCTTACTCCTCGTCTGAAAAGTCTGCAACATAATACGTTGCAGCCCGAAAACGGGTCAGCACATGGAATATGTTGGCAAAGTAACACAGTAGAGCAAGAACAGAATAATGCTATCACTACATGCATATTTGGCTGGTGGAAAGCTCTATGGTTATAGTTTTTGCGAAAAGCCAATTTTTCCCTACAACAAAGGAATATATTTTATATAACTATCATGGTAGTTGAAACATCATTGAGAAGGTTCCTCCAACTCAATCCCAATTAAAGTAATTAACAACCCAACATTATTAATTTAGAGTGATGAGATACTTAAGATACTCCAAGTACTAGATACTCAAGATGTCCATAACCGGGGACACGACTAACTATGATTAGTTTGTACACTCTGTAGAGGTTTGCGCACTTTTCCCCACAAGACTCGATCGCCTCCGTTAAATTTTCTCGCACTACAGGGTGTTTGAGAAACGGATGACCGAGACACAGTCTTTCAGGAACATTAACTCTCTACTCCAGGCAGACCATACCAAACCTACAACCCACTACCTGCTGATCCACCTCTCCAAGAGCTTCACGTAACTTACTCAACTATGCTAGAGCCCATAATAGCTTGTGGCTGCACACGGAAGTTTCTAGCATGAATCATCTCAGTTCCCTTTGAGCCTGGGTGGCGGTCCATAGGAAAAATCACACGGGACCCCGGGATTTCCAAAAATACAGGCAACACTGGGTACTCCAGGTGCCTCAATCCACCCAGAGGTGTATTTAAGTTGCCACCTTAAGTTGAACCATTAATTTACAATCTCACATCTGTCATGGATTTCACTCTCCCAAACCATGTCTACGAGCATAGCATAGCAATATAAGCAATTCGCAAAAGTAACTCCCAAGGTTTGAATATAACAGGGCAATAGGTTCTACCTCATCAACTACTTCCCAATCCCACAAGTTAATAACATCCTAACCATGCAATGTTTGAGGGTTGGAACTAATGCATAAAAACTGGGTGATAAAGGGGTATGATCAAAGTGTTACTTGCCTTGATGATGATCCGCGAAACCTAAGGACTCCAAATAAGACGCTTCGCACTCCGGGAATTCTATCGCAAACAGACAATAGCATACATAAGCAATCAAGCAAAGAAGCAAGGGTAAATATCAAATAAGAAGATCTAACCAGAAAGTTCAACTTAAGAACTCCGGTTTGCAAAAAGAATCAAATCAAAAGGAGCAACGAAACTCAAACGGCGAAAGAAACAAGGTCCGTTTACTAATCTGGACCTAGGAAAAATTTTACAATAGCAAAAGCTTGTTCAAGTTGGTTAAACGGAAAGAGGGTCTCGAGACGAAGATCTAGGCGCTTGAATCGCCTGATTCCGACAAATGAGCGAAAAGATAAACTAGAACGAAAATCGGATCAGAAATCGCGATTAGAAATAATCGCGGAAAAAATCCGATTAAAGAAAACTGACGAACAGGCTAACGAACGAGCGTTCGTTATCTGTAACTAACGAGCGAAAACCATTCGTTAAACCGAATGTACGGACGAACATCCGTGAGGGAGTCCTGGATTGGGGGTGTTCGGGTAGCCGGACTATACCTTCAGCCGGACTCCTGGACTATGAAGATACAAGATTGAAGACTTCGTCCCGTGTCCGGATGGGACTTTCCTTGGCGTGGAAGGCAAGCTTGGCGACGCGGATATTCAAGATCTCCTACCATTGTAACCGACTCTATGTAACCCTAACCCTATCCGGTGTCTATATAAACCGGAGGGTTGTAGTCCGTAGGCAATCAACTCCATATACAACAATCATGCCATAGGCTAGCTTCTAGGGTTTAGCCCCTTGCTCTCGTGGTAGATCTACTCTTGTACTACCCATATCATCAATATTAATCAAGCAGGACGTAGGGTTTTACCTCCATCAAGAGGGCCCGAACCTGGGTAAAACATCGAGTTCCCTGCCTCCTGTTACCATCCGGCCTAGACGCGCAGTTCGGGACCCACTACCCGAGATCCGCCGGTTTTGACACCGACATTGGTGCTTTCATTGAGAGTTCCTCTGTGTCGTCGCCTTTGGGCCCGATGGCTCCTTCGATCATCAACAACGATACGGTCCAGGGTGAGACTTTCCTCCCCGGACAGATCTTCGTCTTCGGCGGCTTCGCTCTGCGGGCCAATTCGCTCGGCCACCTGGAGCAGATCAAAAGCTACGCCCCTGGCCATCAAGTCAAGTTTGGAAGCTTAAACTACACGGCTGACATCCGTGGAGACTTGATCTTCGACGGGTTCGAGCCACGGCCAAGCGCGCCGCACTATCTCGAGGGGCATGATCTAGCTCTGCCTCCGGACAGTGTCCTGGAGGCCGCACACGCATCGGTTCCGACCCCTAACTCGGAGAATATTGCGCCAATCGAGGATGAGCGGTTGGACGTCACCTCAGGGGCTCCGATCTCAAAGGCGATCGACCCGAACGCTAGCCCCGCACTCTGCATGATCCGTGACTCCGAGGATCCGGACTCCTCCCCAGACTCCGAACCCCCCGCGCCCCTGCCGATCGAATCCGATTGGGCGCCGATAATGGAGTTCACCGCCGCAGACATCTTTCAACATTCGCATTTTGGCGACATCCTGAATTCTCTTAAGTCTCTCTCTTTATCAAGAGAGCCTTGGCCGGACTACGGTCAGCAAGGGTGGGATGCGGACGATGAGGAAATTCAAAGCCCACCCACCACCCACTTGGTAGCCACTGTCAACAATTTAAACGACGTGCTCAACTTCGACTCCGGAGACATCGACGGCATGGATGACGATGCAGGAGATACCGACGAACCAACGCCCATAGGGCATTGGACAGCCACCTCATCTCATGATGTGTACATGGTGGATACCCCTAAAGGAAGCGACAACAGGGGATGGGACGGGAGATCGACCCCCCGAAAAGCAATCAAAGCGTCAGCGTAAACGCCGACCCAAGCCCCGCCTCGACAAAAACCCAGCCATAGAGCCAGACGAGCCGGTAGACGACGAGCAGGCCTTAGAGCAACCGTCTGAATAGGGCAACACGGATAGAGAAACTGAACACCCCTCCTCCGGCAAAAACGGCATTCCGGACAACCTCACACTGGATAAACCTATGGAGCAGAAGAATCTCCACGAGAGGCTCGTTGCAACTGCACGCAGCCTAAAAAGTAGAAGCGGAAGCTAAAAACAGCGGAAGATGCACTCCGGATTAGATGGAGCAAAGTAATCAATACCACAGATAAATACGGCGACAGTCACCGCACTAAAAGCTATCCGAAAAGAAAGCTACTGCCTGAATTCGAGAAGAGGCCCTAGAGCCCTCGCATTCAAAAAATGAGAAAGCCACGCGGTCGGATAGACGATCCCATAAAGCGGCAAGCGGCGCTGTACCTAAATCGGCATGCGACCCACTTAAGGATTCGCATCATGGCCCAGTCAGGTCCATTTATGGGCCAAGAAAGCAAGCTCTCGTAAGCAACACTATGAAGCCATCATCAGAATCCGGCACACCCAAATACAGGGGCGCCGCACACCCCCTATGTTTCACCGATGAGGTCCTGGACTATGAATTCCCAGAGGGATTCAAACCCGTAAACATAGAGGCATATGATGGAACAACAGACCCTGGAGTTTGGATCGAGGATTATATCCTCCACATACACATGGCTAGAGGAGATGATCTCCACGCCATAAAATATTTACCCCTTAAGCTTAAAGGGCCAGCCCGGCATTGGCTTAAAAGCCTTCCCGAAAACACAATTGGAAGCTGGGAAGAGCTCGAGGATGCTTTCCAAGCAAACTTTCAAGGGACCTATGTCCGCCCTCCAGATGCAGACGATCTTAGTCACATAACTCAACAACCTGGAGAATCAGCTCGGCAGTTCTGGAATAGATTCCTCACTAAAATGAATCAGATAGTCGACTGTCCGGACGCCGAAGCCTTAGCAGCTTTCAGGCATAACGTCCGAGATGAATGGATCGCCAGACACCTCGGCCAAGAAAAGCCAAGAACAATGGCCGCACTAACAAGCCTCATGACCCGCTTTTGTGCAGGGGAGGACAGCTGGTTGGCAAGGTGCAGCCCCAGTGACCCAAGTACATCCAAAATTAGGGATGGAAACGAAAAACTGCGATGCAACAAGGACCGTCGCTGTACTAAGGACAAAAGTCCGAAGAGCACGACAGTCAATGCCGGATTCAAAGGCTCACGACAAAATCAAGCAAAATCGCCCCCCCCCCCCCAGGATAACAGGGACGATCCATCCAACCTAAATAAAATCCTGGACAGGATATGTCAGATACACAGTACTCCCGGGAAGCCTGCTAACCATACCCACAGAGACTGTTGGGTTTTCAAACAATCCGACAGACTCAATGCCGAACACAAGGGGCTCGACACACCAAGCGAAGACGAGGACGAACCCCAAAAGCAGAGCACCAGGAAACAAAAGAACTTCCCACAAGAAGTAAAAACAATGAACTCACTTCACATAACGAAACGTGCGGTGCCCGTAAGGGTACGCACCACACGGCCCATCCCCGAAGGGTCCTGCCACTGGTTGTCAAAATCGATCATCTTCGATCAGCTAGATTATTCTAGAAATATCAAGAATGTAGGCTGGACTACCTTGATACTCGATCCAATAATTGGCGGACTCCAGTTTTCAAATGTCCTTATGGACGGCGGCAGTGGACTAAACCTGATATATCAGGATACAATCCAGCACATGGGGATAAACCCAGCAAGAATCCGCCGCAGCAAAACCTCCTTTCAAGGGGTAATACCTGGTCTGGACACCCATTGTATGGGTTTTCTCCGGCTCGAAGTCATATTCGGCTCTGCCGATAATTTCCACCGCGAAAAGCTGACCTTCCATATCGTCCCGTTCTCAAGTCGCTATCAAGCACTACTGGGACGCGAAGCTTTCGCTCGCTTTAACGCAATACCGCATTATGCATCTCTTACGCTTAAGATGCCCGATCCATGAGGCATCATCTCTTTGAAGGGGAAGCACTAAAGTGCGCCTCCCCAAGCGGAGGACTGTGCGGCTGCTTTGACAGCCCCAGAGTAAAATGGCCTCACCGGCCAGAAAACTTCGAAATAGGTCATTCAAGACCACGAACGCGGATAGACGAGTTCGGTGCAAAATCATCATTGATGCAGGCCTAGTGGCCATATACCCCCACACTAGGGGCTCCACGCATATACAATAAGAGACAATAAAGCTCAATCTTATATATTTTACTTTATACTTTGTTTATTTTAAACTTTTGTTCGGCACGACCCGTTTTTCAACTCAGTTTCTCTCTTTTACAGATGAACATCGTGCGGTGCCCGTCTAGGATACGGCACAACGGAGACACAGGCACAGACGTGCAGTAGGGACCCGTCCTAAAGGATTCTTTTTAGATTAAGACCCTGCGTAAACCTTTTTTACTGTCTCTTGTTGCTACACATCCCCTGGTTTTTTCTGATATAACCAAGGAGGAGGCTGGTGTCTTGGCATGTGGCCACGTCAGAATTTTTGCACGTACCTGGACACTAGGGGATTTTTTAATAAAGAGTGTTGTTTCGCCCGCACTCATACCTTAGGGAGTGTTTGGCGTCGCGAGTTTTGGCATTATATGCATCGGCTCCGAATCATGTCTTTGGTCAAATGTTGGGTTGCCCGGCTCCTGAGTTCGGCTACCTTACGTTCCGATCTATCGGCTAAGGTAGCACCAGGAGAACTAGTGCGATTGTGCCCCAGTTCGGCCGGGCGAGCACCTCAGTAGAAAAAGCCGAAAACTGACTGTCATGATATAGCGTGAGACTGGTCAGCCACTCGAGGACCTATCAGAATCTATCGGATTCCTCCGCTTTAACGAAGGGCCGCTTCCCGGTCAGGCACATACGCGCCCCGAACTCGGGCGAGCGCAGTCGCCACCAAGGGGCTACCTAAATAGTCTCACTGTCAAGCTCCTATGGCTAAGTGAAAGTGTTAAAGCATTATAGTCCGGTTGCCTGGCCCGCTGCGCTATCACCTCCTTTGTAGGACCAAGACGTTGGGTTAAGTGTGAAAATGCGTCTTCTGCGAGCACCCCCGCACTATGTGCGTGGGGGCTGAAGCCAACGACTGCCATCTTTCAGATTTTGTATATATCTTAAAACGGCCGCACAGGAGGTGTTCCCAATACTTGAAGGCACAAGTATAAAAAGGCCACTACAGTTTATCAAAATATTACTTTATAATTACATATGCTATCATAACATAGCATCTTTCGAGCACTGCGTCTCTATTACACGAGCGCCTTCAAGGACTTCCTGAAAATAGTGCTCGGAGGGTACTCGGCTTTTGTCCGAATCTCAGGACGCAACAACGGTGGTCTCCATCTCTGCCCAGTATGTCTTGACACGGGCAAGAGCCATCCTTGCGCCCTCTATGCACGCTGACCTCTTCATTGCATTAATACGCGGCACCGCGTCAAGGAATTGCTGCACCAAGCTGAAATAACTCTTCGGCTCCGATCTCCCCGGCCACAGATGACCCATGACGTACTTCATGGCGAGTCCGGACAACCTATTCAGTTCGGCCCATTGAGCCAAACGATCGTCCACTGCCAGTGGACGCTCTGGATTGTGAAACTGCAACCAGAAAAGCTTTTCCACTTCGCGATCTTTCTGATCTCGAAAGTGTTCGGTTGCATCAGCAGCACTCGCTGCCAAATCCAGATAGGTATCCTCCATACTCCACATCCGGTCCAACGGAGAAAACTTTGGATCGCAAAATTTCCTTCGCAGCATAAAGGGCTTTCCAGCCGCAATCTGTTCGGCCTGACGCAGCTCCTCCTTCGCAGCTCTCATCACAGAGCGCGCGTCCTTGGCATTGGCAACGGCCTTCTCTAAGTCCGTCTGTTTCGCCTGGTCTTCTTTTTCAAGAAGTCTGCAACGGTCTGTAGCGCTTTTTAACTTTTCGGCCATCTCTTCCTTGCCTCGGCAATGAGCAGCCTGTTCGGCTCTCAGCTCTTCAAGGGCTTTCCTGGTGGCCGCATCACTTTCGCTGGCTTGTTCTTTAGCTCGGGCAAGTTCTGCCCTAAGACTCTCCACGGCGGCCGCACCATCTGCGTCAAGCACACACATCGTAAGACACAGGCATAAAACTGTTCTTACCTGATGCCGCCCGAGGAATTACATACCTTGAGCCTCATCAAGCCGCTTGTTGACAAGCGTGATGTCGGCATCTGCCACGTCCAGTTGCCGCTTTAGTTCGGCAAAATCATCAGTTCGGCTCGATTCCGGACACCCTGCCGCCTACATTCAAAGGCGACATCTTAGCCCTGGGATTATGATCCTCCGCGTGCCGTCATTTCTTGACGACGCGCAGAGTCTCAGGGGCTACTATCTACACAGAGCGCATCTTATTCATGCGCAACTAACAAAAGTGTACATTATCTAATGTACCTCAAAACCCGTCAGTAAACTTTTGACGGCCTCATGCAATCCGCTCTCTGCGGATGAGATCCTTTCAATCACCGTGCCCATCAATGCACGGTGCTCCTCCGAGATAGAAGCTCACCCCAGCAGAATCTTTAGCTCCTCCGGCCGAGCACCAGACGGTGCCGGACTTGTCCCACGACCTTTCGAAGGCTGGACACGGAGAACCTCGGGGGGCCACATAGCTATCTTCAGCCCCTGCCGGATTCGGAGAAACCCTCCGCGACGACACCTCAGGGTCGCCCGCCTCGCTAGGCGGCACGGCAGGGTGAGGCGTCCCGCTCTCCATCATCTCCGGAAGGAGATCCCCCGAAGACGAGCTCTGCTGAGAAGGGCTGAGGTCCGAGCTACAAGGTAAAAATTCGGTTAATCTTCTCAGATCTAAATCAAGGATTTCCCTCATCCCTCAAAAGGAAAATCTTTCTCTACTTACGGCTCGCTGGAGGGCTGATCCCCTTGAGGGCGTAGTCCGGCCGAGGAACTTCCCGGCGTCGGACCCTCTGACGAGGATTTTTCCCCCCGCTTCGAGGCCATGGTTTCCGGGTCGTCAGAGGCGGCTCTCTTCTTCCCCTTAGGAGAGGAATTGTCGGTTCCTCCCTTCGGAGCAGCCTCCTTCGAGGAGGCCATAGCTTCCTTGTCCTCCCCCTCCAAAGGCATTATTTCCAGCATCCTGACCAGCACGGGATCTGGCCTGGTTTCAGGAAGGGGAGCCAGACACCTGATCAGCTTTGCCTTCGCTATCCACTCCTATTTAAAAGGACGGCTCTTTTAGGGGCAAGTTTATGACAATTATACGGATAGAAGGTCCGGGCACAAGGTTGCTTACTTGAGTATCCGGGCGATTGCAGCTTAGGCCTGCGTCCTCGGTTAAATCCGGACACATCTCTTGTGATCCGAAGAACAGTTTATACATCTCCGCGGGCGTTGCACCCATGAAATTCTGGAGAGCTCGCGGTCCCTCTGGGTTAAACTCCCACAGGCGAAGGGAGCGACGTTTGCCGGGCAATATTCGGCGAATCAGCATGACCTGCGTCACCTTGACCAGGCTGAGGTCTCCTTCCAAGAGATCCTTAATGCGGCCCTGTAACAAGGGCACGTCTTTGGGCAAACCCCAATCTAACCCTCTGTTAACCCATGACGCTAGCCGTGGTGGGGGACCCGAGCGAAAGGCAGGAAGCGCCACCCACTTGGTGCTCCGGGGAGTGGTGATATAAAACCACTCTCGTTGCCACAAGCCTAGCTCCTCTTTAAAAGAGCCCTCGGGCCATGGAGCATCAGCATTTTTGCTTATAACAGCACCTCCGCACTCTGCGTGCCGTCCCTTGATCATCTTCGACTCCACTTTGAAAGTCTTGAGCCATAATCCGAAGTGAGGGGTAACACGGAGGAACGCTTCGCATACAACGATAAACGAGGAGATATGGAGGATGGACTCCGGAGCTAAGTCGTGAAATTCCAGCCCATAATAAAACAGTAGTCCCCTCACAAAGGGATCCATCGGGAAGTCTAACCCCCGAAGGAAGTGAGACACGAACACTACGCTCTCACCGGGCTGGGGACTGGGGATAGCCTGCCCTTGAGCAGGCAACCTGTGCGAAATTTCGACGGTCAAGAACTTAGCCTCTCTCAACTTTAGCACGTCCTCCTCCGTCATCCATCGGCCTTGAAGGTCGGAACCGGACATTGTCGAAGGTCTGAGGCGCTCGGAATCTGGAGCCTAAGGTGTTGGAACTCGAGGCGACGGGCGAACTCGTTTTGGGATTGGAGAAAAGGAGTAAGGCCCTGGTCTCTTTATAAGAGGTTGAATACCAGGAGCCCCCCCCTAACCGTTTGGGACTCGCCTTTAATCGAGAAAACATGCTAAGAGGCACGATTGGGTTACCCACGTCCGTATTGATGAGAATCCCGTGAAAGGGGGGCACACGATCTCTGCTTTGACAAGACGTGCCAAGGAAACTGCCTCGCAAAACACGCTGAGGTGGAAAAGTGAAATTGATTGAAGTAAAGGACTTGGCTGTAGTGTGATGACGCACTGCGGGATACGTCAGCAGATTTGATTTGTGTTAATATTATTCTCTCTATGGCAATATGTGGAAGCTTATTTTGCAGAGCCAGACACAACTCTTGGTGTTTACAATCTTCTATGAAGGACTAGGAGGAGGAACCCGCCTTGCAATGCCGAAGACAATTTGCGCGCCGGACTCGTCGTCATTGAAGCCTGGTTCAGGGGCTACCGAGGGAGTCCTGGATTAGGGGGTGCTCGGGTAGCCGGACTATACCTTCAGCCAGACTCCTGGACTATGAAGATACAAGATTGAAGACTTCGTCCCGTGTCCGGATGGGACTTTCCTTGGCGTGGAAGGCAAGCTTGGCGATGCGGATATTCAAGATCTCCTACCATTGTAACCGACTCTATGTAACCCTAACCCTATCCGGTGTCTATATAAACCGGAGGGTTGTAGTCCGTAGGCAATCAACTCCATATACAACAATCATGCCATAGGCTAGCTTCTAGGGTTTAGCCTCCTTGATCTCGTGGTAGATCTACTCTTGTACTACCCATATCATCAATATTAATCAAGCAGGACGTAGGGTTTTACCTCCATCAAGAGGGCCCGAACCTGGGTAAAACATCGAGTTCCCTGCCTCCTGTTACCATCCGGCCTAGACGCGCAGTTCGGGACCCACTACCCGAGATCCGCCGGTTTTGACACCGACAGTCCGCTAAAAAGAAAAACCGGGAAAAACCGGCGAACCGATCTAAAAAAACGAAATAGGGTTTTCTTAAAAAACCGAATCAGTTTTCTTTTAAAAAAACCGGTGGCTACCTCATTGGTCCGGCAAGACGCGGCGGCGACGGCGGGGCGAAGCGGCGGTGGCGCAGCGAGGCAGTGGCGGCGGCATGGCGCGGCAGCGGGCGGCGGCGGCTGCGGGTGGGGCGAGGCGGCGGTGGTGGGTGGTGGTAGCGGTGGGGAGCTGCGTATATAAAGGGGAGGGGTGACTTGGGGAGGGGGCAAGGGGAGGCGGGGAGGGGAGTCCGGCTCGGACTCCTCGAGTCGGCGGCGGCGCGGCCGGTCTCCTGCAGGGAGATGGCGCGCGGGGGAGGTGGGCCGGCGGCTGGGCTTCGACCCAGTTAGCCACTGTGCATCTTTTTTTTAAAATTAATTCCACCGAAAATAAAATAAATTCTAGAAAATACAATAAAAAACTAAAAATGCCAAAACAAATTTTCACCGTCTAAATGAAATATTTAGAACGAGATGACATTTTCTTGGCCCCAAAATGCAATTTTGTAAACGTGCAATTTTTCTAATGCAAACAAAATTGCAATAAAATCCAAATAAAAACAAATATTTGATTTTAATATTTTTCCTCCAATATTTCAATTATTTTGGAGAAGTCATATTGTCTCCTCTCATATATTTTAATATGAAATATTTTCAGAGAGAAAAATAATTAAAACCAAAATCCTCGTTTCAAAATTTGATAAGATCAAATTTGAAAACCGGGAAGATCCCCAACTCTCTCCGAGGGTCCTTGAGTTGCTTAGGATTTCGAGGATCGCGAGACGAAATGCAATAAAATATGATATGCAAGAATGATCTGTGTATAACATTCCAAATTGAAAATTTGGGATGTTACAAACCTACCCCCCTTAAGATGAATCTCGCCCTCGAGATTCGGGTTGGCTAGAAAATAGGTGTGGGTGGTCTTTGCGGAGATCATCCTCTCGTTCCCAGGTGGCTTCGTCCTCGGTGTGGTGGTTCCACTGAACTTTGCAAAACTTGATAACCTTGCTACAAGTGACTCGACTGGCAAACTCCAAAATCATGACTGGCTTCTCCTCATAAGTCAAATCATTGTCCAACTGAATCGCCTCCAAGGGTACGGCATCTCTTAGCGGTATATCGGCCATCTCGGCATGGCACTTCTTCAACTGGGAAACGTGAAGCACATCGTGAACTCCTGACAGTCCTTCAGGTAACTCCAACTTGTAGGCAACTTCTCCCATCTGTTCCAAAACACGATACGGTCCTACAAATCTCGGGGCTAACTTTCCCTTAACTCCAAAACGTTTAACCCCTCGCAAAGGTGATACTCGTAGATATGCTCTGTCTCCAATTTCATAGGTTACCTCCTTGCGTTTCGAATCTGCATAACTCTTCTGTCTGGACTGAGCTATCTTCAGCCTATCTCGAATCAGTTTAACTTTCTCCTCAGACTCTTTGATCAAGTCTGGTCCAAACAACTGTCGGTCTCCAACTTCATCCCACATCAATGGTGTTCTGCACCTTCGTCCATACAGGGATTCGAACGGTGCCATCTTCAAACTAGCTTGGTAACTATTGTTGTATGAGAACTCTGCGTAAGGCAGATTGTCATCCCAACTAGATCCATAATCTAGCGCACGGGCTCTCAACATGTCCTCTAGAATCTGGTTGACTCTCTCGGTCTGTCCATCCATCTGCGGGTGAAATGTTGTACTGAACTCCAATCTCGTTCCCAAAGTCTGGTGCAGCTGATGCCAAAACTTTGAGGTAAACTGTGTTCCTCTATCTGATACGATGGTCCTTGGAACTCCATGCAGACATACGATCCTGGTCATATATATCTTGGCCAACTTTGCACTGGTATAGGTTGTTTTCACTGGGATAAAGTGTGCCACTTTGGTAAACGATCAACTACTACCCATATAGAATCATATCCTGATTTGGTCCTGGGCAATCCAGTGATAAAATCCATGCCAAGTTTATCCCACTTCCATTCGGGTATCGGCATAGGCTATAGCAATCCTGCTGGCTTTTGATGCTCTGCCTTCACTTTCTGACATACATCACATACGGCTACATACTCGGCGATATCCTTCTTCATCCCTGTCCACCAGAAACATTCCTTCAAATCAAAATACATCTTGGTATTTTCGGGGTGTATCGAGTATGGTGAGTCATGAGCCTCCTGAAGTATTAATTTCCCGATCTCTGTGTATTGGGCACATAAACACGGTCCTCAAACCATAAGGTGTCGTGCTCATCCTCATGAAAACCTTTGGCCTTTCCTTCGCTCATTTTCCCCTTTATCTCGGCAATCTCTTTGTCATCCTTCTGAGCTTCTCGAATCTTTCCCAACAATGTAGACTGAAACTCCATTGTTGCAAAAAAACCTCTAGGAACAATCTCCAACCGAAGTTCCCTGAGATCCTCTGCTAACTCCTTCGGCAATCCCGTGCTCTCTAGGGTATTAGCATAACTCTTCCGGCTCAAAGCGTCTGCTATGACATTGGCCTTTCCTGGATGATAGTGAAGCTTCATGTCATAATCCTTTATGAGCTCCAACCATCTTCTCTGCCAAAGGTTCAGTTCCTTCTGGGTGAAGATGTACTTCAATCTCTTATGATCCGTGTATACATCACAATGTTTTCCAGTAAGGTAATGCCTCCAAGTCTTCAACGCATGCACTACGGCTACTAACTCCAAATCATGCGTGGCATAATTTAACTCGTGTGGTTTTAGTTGTCGCGAGGCATACGAAACAACTCTTTTGTCCTACATAAGCACACTTCCAAGGCCTAAGCGAGAGGCGTCGCAATACACTTGGAAATCCTTACATATATCTGGCAGTGTCAGCACTGGGGCTGTAGTCAAACGTTTCTTCAGCTCCTGGAAACTTGCCTTGCAATCTTCCGTCCATTTAAACTTGGTATCCTTCTTCAATAACTCCGTCATTGGCTTCACAATTTTGGAAAATTTCTCAATAAATCTCCGATAATATCCTGCGAGTCCAAGAAAACTGCGGATCTCGCTAACTAAAGTGGGTGCCAACCATTCAGTGACTGACTGAACCTTGGTGGGGTCTACTGCTATACCTTCTCCCGATATAACATGTCCAAGGAATCCGACTTCCTTCAACCAAAACTCGCATTTGCTGAACTTGGCATACAACTGATGTTCCCTAAGTTTCTTGAGAACTAAACGCAAATGCTCCTTGTGCTCCTCCTCGTTCTTCGAATATACCATTATATCATCAATGAACACCACAACAAACTTATCCAAATATTCCATGAACACATTGTTCATCATGCTCATGAAATAGGCAGGGGTGTTAGTCAGTCCAAACGACATGACCGTATATTCATACAACCCGTACCGTGTGGTGAATGTTGTCTTTGGTATATCTTTCTCTCGTATCTTCAACTGATTGTATCCTGATCGCAGATCGATCTTCAAAAACATCTTAGCTCCTTGCAGCTGGTCAAACAGATCATTGATCATCGGCAATGGGTACTTGTTCTTGATCGTCACTTCATTCAAGGCCCAGTAATCAACAACCATTCTTAGGGACTTATCCTTCTTCTCAACCAAAGGCATTGGGCTCCCCACGGTGATGAACTCGGTCGAATGTAACATTTCTCCAATAACTCCTTGATCTGTTTCTTAATCTCCTCCAGATCATTCGCGGGCATCCGATAGGGTCTCTTGGATATTGGCCCTGTGCCTGGCAATAGCTCTATCAAAACTCGATATCTCGATCCGGTGGCATGCCTGGTAACTCCTCTGGGAAAACATCCCGGTAATCCTTTAATACAGGCACTTCCTCCTGTACAACTCCCGTGAGGGTATTTACTTGGCTACTTCTGGGTGCATGCCTAGATATATACTTGATCCTTTTCCCTCCGGGGTGGTGAGACAAATTGACTTACTAACACCGTCAATGCTTCCTCCGTACTTTGACATCCAGTCCATTCCTAATATCACATCCAATCCTTGTGACTTCAAGATAATTAGGTCGGATGGAAAAACATGGTGGCCAATGGTTAAGGGTATCTGGTCGCACCATCGACTAGCCATATACTCTGCTCCAGGTGAACTTACTAACAAAGGGGTCCTAAGGGTTTGGGTCGGTAGTTTAAACTTATCCACGAATTCCCTTGATATGTATGAATGCGATGCACCAGTATCAAAAGGAACAAGAGCGGTAAATGACTTAACCAAAAACTTACCTATAACCGCGTCTGGCTGCTCTTCAACCTCCTCCACGTTAACGTGGTTCATTTGTCCTTTGTTGAATGGATTGGGCTTCTTCCCAGTGCTCCCATTTCCGTTGCCATTCTTCCCTTCAAGGCACTCCGTGGCATAGTGACCAGTCTTCCCGCACTTGAAACAAGTAACATGGCTTAGGTATCTCTTGGTGGGTGTGGCTGGATTGGGGCGGTTCTGATTGTTGCTTGCTCCATTCCCATTCCTTGGGCCAGTATGGTTATGGTTACTTCCTCCATTATGGGTGTGGCTTCCATGGTTATGAACAAGTCCTCCCGAGTTCGGGGTTAGGCGAGGCTTCTGTTGAGCTCCTGAGTTATACCTCCCTTGTCCATACTTCCTCTTATGGTTCTCAATCTGCTGCTGCTTCCCTTCAATCATAAGAGCCTTATCTACCAACTCCTGGTAGTTGTTGAATGTTGCCACCATCAACTGCATGCTCATCTCATCATTCAAAACTTCCATAAACTTATCTTGCTTTACGGCATCTGTGGCCACATCATCAGGGGCATAGCGAGATAACTTGCTAAACTCATCCGCGTACTGAACCACAGTACGGTTCCCCTGGCGTAAGTTGCGAAACTCACGCTTCTTCATACTCATTGCTCCAGTTGAGACATGGGCTGTACGGAAGGCTTGCTGAAACTGGTCCCATGTCACCGTGGCTATAGGGTAGGTGACAGTGTAATTCTCCCACCATGAGGCTGCTGGTCCATCCAACTGATGTGCGGAAAAATACACCTTCTCAGCATCGGTACATCCTGTAGTGGTTAACTCCCTTCCAATCCTGCGGAGCCAATCATCTGCTACTATAGGCTCGGTGCTACCGGAAAACACCGGCGGCTGCAACCTTAGAAAATGGGCTAAGTTGTCAACTGGTGGGGTGGTGGTGGTGGATTGTTGTTGTTGTTGTTGCCTTGGTTCTGAACTAACAACTGCATCAGGGTATTCTGTTGCTGGATCAACTGAGTGAGCTCCGGTGAGAAAGCAAATCCGGGGTCACGTCTCGGAGGCATCTAATGGGTTTAGAGGGGAGAGATTACAATAGAATGAGGTCTAATGAGAAAGCACTGCCCATATGCACATGAGACAAACACAATCATTTCACTCAATCAATCAAGCAAGGGCATACAATCGGTCTAGAACTATCGCAAAAGTGCTCGGACTACACTATTTACATGGTGGAATACTACTACTGATGTGGTGGTCTACTAAAAATATTCCTCGGTTGAAGACTCCATGATATCTGCTCCAGCTTCGTCTTCAAAGTCATCATCGATAAGGTCAGAGTCAGTGTCGTCGATGATGATGTAGTCCTCCGGGCGAATCTCCTTGGGTTCTTCGTCTTCTTCTATTGGTGCGGGGTCTCCCATGAATATTCCGATCTTCTTAATCAGGTCATCATTCTTCTCCACTAGTACGGCGATTTCCTCCTCATAATCTTCACGTGTAGCCTTGAGTTCTTCCTCCAGTTCCGTGATCCTAGTCATCGCGTTCTTCAGATCTATCATGCCTGCGCACATCTGATTCTCCTGGCGTCGAATGTGCTGGTTTAGTTCCTGGATGAAAGTTGCAATTGATCTATCCTTCCTGGTGCTGATCATCTCCCATTGCTCGTCTTGGCGCCCACAAATCTGATAGATAGTATCCTTAAGCTCCTTGTGATAAACTTCTCCAATGCGTCCCATGGTGATGTGAGCTGTCATACTCTTGCCTAGACTCCAGGTTGGTGCATCAAAGGAAAACTCTATGGGTTTAGTGACTGGCGTGAATGTCCTTCCTGGAACTTGAACTTGAATCATCCATCACTCCTCTTTCGGTAAAGTGGCATTGTAGGTCCCAGTGAAGCTTGGTATTCCTATGTTCACGTACCTAGTGACTTCCTTCAAGTGTCGTCCAAAAGGTGCTTCTTCATCCGGTTATGCAAACTTGTTCCTTGCATCCGCCATCCTAAAGAGTGGAAAATGGAGAGGAGTCAGAAATAAGAAGAGAATAGTGATCTATGGTTTTAGCTTAGTGGTCGTGTCCTACACTCAGCTTGTGCTCTAATACCATCTTGTAGCGACCCGACCTCAAACGGTCAAGTCTCTGTGCTTCAGTGTCATCCCTGGATCGGTAATGCTGACACACACAGTACTCGAGGATTTATAACAGATTAGCAATCACACACACTTATTACATCGAATGTCTCCAAAGAGACCTTATTACAATAAATATGGCTTAAGGCCATCTAATACGATAACAGCGGAAGGCTTGGAAGATACAATGAGTCCATCAACTCCAACGGCATAGCTGAGCTGCACGGCAACGACCTAACGAACCTTACTCCTCGTCTAAAAAGTATGCAACATAATACGTTGCAGCCCGAAAACGGGTCAGCACATGGAATATGCTGGCAAAGTAACACACTAGAGCAAGAACAGAATAATGCCATCACTACATGTATATTTGGCTGGTGGAAAGCTCTATGGTTATAGTTTTTGTGAAAAGCCAATTTTTCCCTACAACAAAGGAATATATTTTATTTAACTATCATGGTAGTTGAAACATCATTGAGAAGGTTCCTCCAACTCAATCCCAATTAAAGTAATTAACAACCCAACATTATTAATTTAGAGTGATGAGATACTTAAGATACTCCAAGTACTAGATACTCAAGATGTCCATAACCGGGGACACGGCTAACCATGATTAGTTTGTACACTCCGCAGAGGTTTGTGCACTTTTCCCCACAAGACTCGATTGCCTCCGTTAAATTTTCTCGCACTATAGGGTGTTTGAGAAACGGATGACCGAGACACAATCTTTCAGGAACATTAACTCTCTACTCCGGGCATACCATACCAAACCTACAACCCACTACCTGCTGATCCACCTTTTGCCACCCAGACTCAACTATGCTAGAGCCCATAATAGCTTGTGGCTGCACACGGAAGTTTCTAGCATGAATCATCTCAGTTCCCTTTGAGCCTGGGTGGCGGTCCATCGGAAAAATCACACGGAACCCCGGGATTTCCAAAAATACAGGCAACACTGGGTACTCCAGGTGCCTCAATCCACCCAGAGGTGTATTTAAGTTGCCACCTTAAGTTGAACCATTAATTTACAATCCCACATCTGTCATGGATTTCACTCTCCCAAACCACGTCTACAAGCATAGTATAGCAATATAAGCAATTCGTAAAAGTAACTCCCAAGGTTTGAATATAACACGGCAATAGGTTCTACCTCATCAACTACTTCCCAATCCCACAAGTTAATAACATCCTAACCATGCAATGTTTGAGGATTGGAACTAATGCATAAAAACTCGGTGATAAAGGGCTATGATCAAAGTGTTACTTGCCTTGCTGACGATCCGTGAAACCTAGGGACTCCAAATAACACGCTTCGCACTCCGGGAATTCTATCGCAAACAAACAATAGCATACATAAGCAATCAAGCAAAGAAGCAAGGGTAAATATCAAATAAGAAGATCTAACCAGAAAGTTCAACTTAAGAACTCCGGTGCAAAAAGAATCAAATCAAACGGAGCAACGAAACTCAAATGGCGAAAGAAACAAGGTCCGTTTACTAATATGGACCTAGGTCAAATTTTACAGTAGCAAAAACTTGTTCAGGTTGGTTAAACGGAAAGAGGGTCTCGAGACGAAGATCTAGGCGCTTGAATCGTCTGATTCCGACAAACGAGCAAAAATATAAACTAGAACGAAAATCGGATCAGAAATCGCGATCAGCAATAATTGCGGAAAAAATCCGATTAAAGAAAACTGACGAACAGGCTAACGAACGAGCGTTCATTATCTGTAACTAACGAGTGAAAACCGTTCGTCAAAACAAACGTACGGACAAACGTCCGCTAAAAAGAAAAACCGGCGAACCGATCTAAAAAACGAACTAGGGTTTTCTTAAAAAAACGAATCGGTTTTCTTTTTTTTAACCGGCGGCTACCTCGTCGGTCCGACGAGATGTGGCGGCGGCGGCGCGGCGCAGCAGCGACGGTGGGGCGCGGCGTGGCAGCGGGCGGCGGCGGCTGCGGGTAGGGCGAGGCGGCGGTGGTGGGTGGTGGTGGCGGTGGGAGGGGGCTGGGTATATAAAGGGGAGGGGTGACTTGGGGAGGGGGCAAGGGGAGGCGGGGAGGGGAGTCCGGCTCGGACTCCTCGAGTCGGCGGCGGCGTGGCACGGCCGGTCTCCTAGAGGGAGAGGGCGCGCGGGGGAGGTGGGCCGATGGCTGGGCTTCGGCCCAGTTAGCCACAACGCAATTTTTTTTAATTAATTCTGCCGAAACTAAAAAAATCCCAGAAAATAAAATAAAAATCTAAAAATGCCAAAACAAATTTTCACCATCTAAATGAAATATTTAGAACGGGATGAACATTTTCTTGGCCCTAAAATGCAATTTTGAAAACGTGCAATTTTTCTATTGCAAACAAAATTGCAATAAAATCCAAATAAAAACAAATATTTGATTTTAATATTTTTCCTCCAATATTTCAATTATTTTGGAGAAGTCATATTATCTCCTCTCATATATTTTAATATGAAATATTTTCGAAGAGAAAAATAATTAAAACCAAAATCCTCGTTTCAAAATTTGATAAGATCAAATTTGAAAACCGGGGAAATCCCCAACTCTCTCCGAGGGTCCTTGAGTTGCTTAGGATTTCGAGGATCGCGAGACGAAATGCAATAAAATATGATATGCAAGAATGATCTATGTATAACATTCCAAATTGAAAATTTGGGATGTTACAAGTTGGTTCTCTACAAACATACAATTTGAATTAGACATCACTGATGCATGTAAAACACTAATGGGAGAAGGCTATTCCGTGCTTTCAACAAATAAAGGTTAGGAGTTGTGCTGCTAGAACAACTCTCGCAGCTAGCATGAATAGTAGAATAATGGAATGGTTATATGGCTCTATGTAAATTCACCTATGGAAGCAGGATAGTAAAGCAAATCATGGAGAGCTAAAAATGGCATGTACATCAAATAACATTTATAAATTAGCTGTGGAACATAGTACGTTTTGTCGGTTTGTTCTGTCAAACTACTCAAATGGCATTTCAGACAATGCAATTAAGAAATTTTAAAAATGCTTAAAACCTGAAATAAATCATGCTATTCTTTGTTGACTACTCTACTTAACAATTAAGCATTTTGACAAATTGAAAAATAAAACAAATCATGATTCAAACAACCATGGTGCTGAGAACTTCCATTCGATGCCAAAGGGGGAACTCAATTTCTACTAGAAACCATAGTATTTGTTTATGAAAACAAAAAAGGAAACATCAACGTCATGATCAAAAATCAAATCACCAAATGATTAAACGAAAGCAAATTTGTTCAGGGCCTAATGCTGACATACACCATCAAAAGACAGTATTGACAACATATATGCAAACAACATTTAAAAATGGGAACAGAAGAGGAAAACTTAACCAGTTAATTAGACTGATATGAGCTAAAACCCCAAAACAAGATTAGACTCCACAACTCTTAAACCTTAACAGGTAAGGCACTATAGCAACCCATTCTATATAGAATTGTTTTCACCATACATGATTTTGATAATAAGACTATCCTACCTCCGAACCAAGGCTATCTAAAGATCTAAAGGTTTCCCAAGGATCAAGTTGTTCTGAATGGAGTTCAGTTATCAAACCAGCTAAGTTGCCAAAAGATCGTTATTCAATCTGACTATCTGGAAGTAATCAGTACGCTACAGGTTAGAGGATTTTCGGCAATAGCAGCAGCTTCCACATACGAAGACATCAACATTCAAGCTTCTTCTTTTGTGAAAGTTTTGTATTTCTTTTGCCCGAGAGAAGTCAACTTTGCTGTAACAGTTGTATTTGGGTAGATGACGAAGCCACCAGTTGTAAGCATCATCCGAGATTATTGAACATGACTAACAAAGACAACTACCAAAGAACAATTAATGCGTGCAAAAAGGAAGATAATATCAAAGTGCCAAGTAGCATCCTTGGACATCCCGTATGCATTTTCTATGGAAGCTACTACCTATGTATGAAAATATAAGACGTTTCTATAGTTCAATTTGAACTGCAAAAACTTCTTATATTTGGTATGGAGGGAGTACTAAACTCAGTTGGCCACTTATGACAAAAGATCAGATAAGGATTGTTACCAGATCAACATTCCCTTCATTTGGGTGAGCAACTATGTGACGTACCATCTTAGCCAGAACACTGCCATGCGACAGGGGCAGCTCATGTTACCAACTATAATTGCTACCTTGGCACACTTTGTTTTGAAGGTTGCACCTACCCATTGTCACTGAATGCAAAAACAAAGAGTAGCTCACTAAGGCCCTGTTTGGTTTGGCTGTGGATTTCTAAAAGCAGCTGTGAAAAATCTGTTGTGGAAAAACAACTATGGAAAATCTAATGTGAAAAATATGTAGGTAATTTGGCAAACCAGCTGATACAACTTTTTCAGATTTTGGCCCGCAGCGGAATCAGATTTTGGAAAGCACGTCCTGGGCTGCTTCCACTTTTGGTTCAGATTTCGGCAGCGGATTTCTGGAATCGGATTCTGCTGGGTTCGCCCTTTGGTTCAGATTCTGCTGCGCGGTAGCGGAATCCGTCGATAAAAGCTAAACCAAATAGGGCCTAAAGTGCTCAAACGAATCATTTCATAATAAACAAGAATTAAACATAGACCGGTGGAGGATGAAAAGGCCCTCCTTTAGTGACATATGTTGTAATGCCAAAAAAGGTCTGATTCAAATTTTCATCCTTGGTCACCAAAGATTATCGTGTTGATGAGTACAAAAAATAGATCTCGGATCTCAGGGTCAGCTGTATCAGTTGCTTAACATGTTAGTGCAACATTATAGTTGAATAGAAACGGCTACTTAGTATGTATTGTGCAAGTATATTCAGTGAAACTATATATATATATATATATATATATATATATATATATATATATGTTCAATAATGATGATTAAAAGATACTACCTGTCAATTGGATAAAGATCCAAGGCACCAGAAAAAGTTGATCAACCTATGACCAAAAAAGCAGACACATATTTTTTATCTTTATTAAGCATACGATCGATCCACCATTACATGGATGTATCAGGAAAACTTCCTTTTTACATCCATAAGTAGTACACTCCACACATTCTTATATATGTCAGAAGGTAGAGCACCGAGTCTATCGATATGGAGAGCAGCGATTTGGCTCACGGGCTCAGATGAGCCCAGGCATGAACAATATGGCGATTTAAAATAGAAAAGAAATTCAAAAATTCCAAAACAATTTTGTGGTGTAAGATGCATGTGCGTGAACTCCATGCAAAATTTTGTCAAGTTTGGATATTCGAGGAGCTTGTGGAAAAAAAGACAAAATCAGGCATGAACAGTCTGATCTTCAAAAGTTTCTCAGACATCTGAAATTTGTCTTTTTGAAAATCGCACTGTTCACACCTAGGATGTCTGAGAAACTTTTGAAAATCACATTGTTCATGCCTGATTTTGTCTTTTTTGCACGAGCTCCTTGAATATCCAAACTTCACAAAAACATTCACGGAGTTCGGGCACAGGAGCATCTTGCACCACAAAAAATAATTGGAACTTTTTAAACTTTGTTTCTATTTTAAACTGTGGTACTGTTCACCATGTTCATCTGAGCCCGGGTTCCGGGTTGAATTATTGATATGCCCTTACTCACTTTACAAAGTCATCATTCTATCATTCCCTTGCATATAGCAACACTGCTCACTGGATCACTCAATAATCACACAACTATACTGTCCATGTAAAATTTGACACACCAATTAGCAAGATGAGTGCCTCTCAACAGCATGTATTGGCGCATAAATGAAGTGTGATAATTTGATTAATCAAGTAGATGTTGAGCTAACATGTATATTTGTAAAGCTACCTGAGCCTCTTGTAAGATTTGGGGCAGCCTGTCGGCGAGCCACTCATCAAAGTCCTCCTGCAATGACAGCGGCTGGGTGGAGAGGATCCAGAGGATCTCAGCCGGAATATGGCAGCTGGTGTACTTCTCGACGAGGCGGCGTCCGGTGGCAGCAAGGCGCAGAGTGTGACCTGAGCGTTGTTAACGTCACCACCACAACGGAGTGCAGCAGGTGCGGTATGTTGGATCAATTAAGACTTAAGTTGCTGCATTTTTCTCATGAAAAAATTTGTACAATTTCACAGGTCTTGCATCGGCCAGGGACAACACAATGTAAAAAACCATGCATCAATTCATGAACCCATGGCGGAAATCATGTGCACGTGGGAATTGATTAATCAGTACTTGGTAACCCATAGAGGGAATCACTATACCTCCGTCCGTCCAGGTGAGTAACAACAGGTTTTTTGGACGAAGGAGTCTAACTCTAGCATTTGCTTAAAAAGTTTGAGTAAGAAGGTGGACCTGTGGAAAAGATCAAGTCGGTGGCGCACAAAGGTACTGTTGCGTGGTGTAGAGGCACAACACAAGGGAACTGAAAGTAGCATTAGATGAGAAATTATAAGGGGCATCAATGGATGATTGAAGTTTTAGGACAGAAATTGCAGCAGGCAAACCATGCTAGCTCGACGGCACGAGGACGGACGTTGAGGACAACTTCGGCGGCGTTGGTTCCGTTCAGCAAAGCCACCACAGTGTCGTCAGGGCGACATAAATGATGTGAGGGAGGGAGTGGCGCGTCAGGCAGTCTCGCTGGAGGGATGAGGGCGGGGCACCCTAGCGGCGGCGCTGCCCAGGGTGCGGGAGCGGCTCTGCCTTTCGTCCTCTCCCTCGAACGTGAGGGATTGATTGTGTCATGGGCGTGGCATGGAGCGGCGGCGCCGCTGGTGAGATGCGCTAGGGCATCGAGGAGACGGCGCGATGATTTCGTACGGGACGATTCTTTTGGGTGCGGGCGTGGGGGTGGGGGTACGAAAAATAACCGGTTGTGTTTTCTTTCCCAGTGAAGCTAAGTATGGAAGGGGATCTGTGGGAGAAATAAATCAAGGAAGAGGATGATCTGTTTGGAAGGTGATCTCATGTATATGCTATTAGTTTTGAATTCTTAATTACCAAATATTTACATGATTGGATTGAATCGACACATGCCAAAGCAAACACAAATAAATGAAAGGAGTATCATACGTGATTCGGTTTTAAGTACGAAGAAGAAGAAATTAACGTGGGATGTGGGAGGGGAGACGGAAAAAAACCCAGCGAAAAAACGGTTGAAAGTGGTGGGACAAAAATAAACCGTACTATTCAACCAACTCAGATATTAAGAGTAGAGATGATCTTTAGTAGTTGCGGATACTTGTTAGAGTTCCAATCATAAGTGCATATGATCCAAGGAGAGAAAGTATGTTACCTTATGTCTCTTCTTCACATAAAATTGCAATAACGACCACCGATCTTGTTAACAATTGTCTAGGATAATTCCGCACACCGATCCATCATTATTCCACACTCGCTATTTATAATATATAGTAATATATTTTAACTTTATATTAAAAGCACCTATTTTTACATTTTAGTTCTCTGAATCATGCAAAGTTATCCTCTTCATACCCACAACGTAGTTTTATTTCTCGCTTCTAGATGGAAGCAAATGTTCGGTGTACGTGGAGTCGTATCAGTTGCAGATAGGACTTGGAAGAATATTGATCTTACCTTTAGCTCCTTGTGGGTTCGACACTCCATACTTATCACTTTCACCTTTGGAAATTGCTATGATGATTCCTTGCACTTGGGGATTATCAAGCTCTTTTCTGGCGCCGTTGCCGAGGAGCAATAGCGTGGGGTTGGTATTCCCGTGTATGCTTATTTGCTTTGTTCACTAAGTAAATTTTGTTTTCCCTTTTGTCTTTGTTTCGTTGTGGGTGAAACAAATAAAAAAAATTAAAATAATGAAAATACAAAAAATGTACTTGCCTCTTATTCCTAAAAACTTTTTTAAAAAGAGAAGTGATTGGAAGATTATGCATCGGAGAAGTGAGAGTCGACCTTGAACACTTGTGTTCATGCTCATGGAAACAATGTAGATTTTTTCATGGAAGTTTCTCAAAAATAAGTATCCCCTTGTATATATCCATTGTATTAGAAAAATAATGGGTCATGGTTTGGCTTTAGAATGTTTAAATTGCTTGTTTAGTGTGTGCAGCAGAAAAACAGAAACTTTTTCTATAGTGTTTGAATTTTCATTTTTTACTGGAGCGTGATAAAATCTTGAAATTCTTACCCAGTGCTGCCAAACAATTTTTTTAGATTGTCCTAATTTCTTAGAATTTTTGAAGCTACAGAAGTATACGAAAGTTCCTGATTGTTACAGACTGTCCTGTTCTTGACAGATTCTATTTTCTATGTGTTGTTCACTTATTTTGATGAATCTATGGGTAGTATCGAGGGGTATGAACCATGGTAAAGTTGGAATACAGTAGATATAATGCTAATATTAAATTGGAATGCGTTTACAACAGTACCTAAAGGTAGTGATTTGCTTTATTATACTAATGGATCTCACAAGGTTTTTGTTAACTTTTGAGTGGATGAAGTGTTTGAAGAACGATGAGTTATCGATATGAGAAGAATAACGAGAGGAAAGAGTTCAAGCTTGGGGATGACCATGGCACCCTGATACCTCTTCATCGTACCTATAACTTTTTATTGTTCCATGCTATTATATTATCTCTTCTGGATATTTTATATGCATTAATATGCTATTTTATATGATTTTTGGGACTAACATATTAACTTAGAGCCCAGTGCCAGTTTCTTATTTTTCCCTTGTTTTAGAGTTTCGCAAAAAAGGAATACCAAACAGAGTCCAAACGGAATAAAACTTTCGCGATGATCTTTCTTGGACCAGAAGACACCCAGGAGACTTGGACTGCAAGTCGGAAGAGCCACGAGGCGGCCACAAGGGTGGAGGGTGCGCCCCCAACCTTGTGGACCCCTCGTAGACCTCCTGACCTAGATCTTCCTCCTATATATACTCTTATACCCCAAAAACGTCCAGGGGGCACTAAACCACTTTTCCACCGTCGCAACCTTCTGTACCCGTGAGATCCCATCTAGGGGCCTTTTCCGGCATCCTACCGGAGGGGGATTCGATCACGGAGGGCTTCTACATCAACACCATTGCCTCTCTAATGAAGCATGAGTAGTTTACTTTAGACTTACGGGTCCATAGCTAGTAGCTAGATGGCTTCTTCTCTCTCTTTGATTCTCAATACCATGTTCTCCTCGATGTTCTTGGAGATCTATTCGATGTAATACTCTTTTGCGATGTGTTTGCCAAGATCCGATGAATTGTGGATTTATGATCAGCTTATCTACGAACATTATTTAAATCTCCTCTGAATTCTCATATGCATGATTTGATATCTTTGCAAGTCTCTTTGAAATATCGATTTGGTTTGGCCAACTAGTTTGGTTTTTCTTGCAATGAGAGAAGTGCTTAGCTTTGGGTTCAATCTTGCGGTGCTCGATCCTAGTGACAGAAGGGGAACCAACACGTATTAATTGTTGCCATCAAGGATAACAAGATGGAGTTTTCATCATATTGCTTGAGTTAATCCCGCTACATCATGACATCTTACTTAATGTGTTACTCTGTTCTATGAACTTAATACTCTAGATGCAGGCATGAGTCGGTCGATGTGTGGAGTAATAGTAGTAGATGCAGAATCGTTTTGGTCTACTTGACATGGACATGATGCCTATATTCATGATCATTGCCTTAGATATCGTCATAACTTTGCACTTTTCTATCAATTGCTCGGCAGTAATTTGTTCACCCACCGTAATAATTTCTATTTTGAGAGAAGCCTCTAGTGAAACCTATGGCCCCGGGTCTATTTTACAACATATTAGTTTCCCGTCAACTTGCCAATTTTTGTCGCCGTTCCCTTACTTTGCAATCTTTTACTTTACGTTCCATAAACCAAAAATACCAAAAATATTACTTTACCGTTTATCCATCTCTATCAGATCTCACTTTGCGAATAACCATGAAGGGATTGACAACCCCTTTGTCGCGTTGGTTGCAAGTTGTTGTTTCTTTGTGCAAGTATTCGGTGGCTTGTCGTGTTGTGTCCTACTGGATTGATACCTTGGTTCTCAAAACTGAGGGAAAAACTTACGCTGCTTTAATGCATCAACCTTTCCTCTTCAAGGGAAAAACCAACGCAAGCTCAAGAGGTAGCAAGAAGGATTTCTGGCGCCATTGTCGGGGATATATATGCCAAGCCAAGATATACCAAGTACCCATCATAAACTCTCATCCCTCGCATTACATTATTCGCCATTCGCCTCTCATTTTCCTCTCTCCCACTTCTAAAATGATTTTCGAAAAGATTCGCCTTTTCTTCGCCCCTCTCCTGTTCGTCTTCTTCACTTGCCTTTTGTGTGCCCGTGTGTTTAATCGCTGCTTAGCCCTCATGGCTAGTCTTCCAGTTATCGTGAGCACCCCTGATAATGAAGTCCTCAACTTTAAACAAAGGGAAGGAGAAAATTTGAAATACGCTTGGTATAGAATTTGCAATGCTCAAAACAGATCTACTCAAAAACAATCTACTGCTGTACTTCTTTGCAATTTTTATGTAGGCATTACTCCTTGGAATAGATATGTTTTAGATATCATTACAGGAGGAAATTTCTTGGGGAGCCGTACTTTTGATTCTTATAATGCTATGATAGATTTGTTAGGCCCCCCACCTCTTTTGGTTAATGGTACTGCTTTAACTTTGGAGCATGTGATGCAAAGACTTGATATTATTGAGAATAAAATTGCTACCATTGAGTTGATTGAAAATTTGGATAAAAAGATTCATAATCAGATTACTCAATATGGATCTAAGGTTGAAGTTACCTTAAAGAATCTTAGGGAAAAGGAACCAATAGTTAATGAAAAGATAGTAGCTAGAAGATATCATTACCAACTTGGGGTCCGCTTTTTCCTTCATTAAAACTACTCAAAATCCTCCTCCTAGCAAAATTGCCAAGTTTACTTATGTCCCTAAGAATAAGGATGAATCTTTTAGTAAAGACAATGAAGATCTCAAATCAATTATTATTCACCCCAATTTTCTCGATATTATTAAGGAACCTATTGTCATGAATGAATCTCTTGATTTCTTGCCTAGGAGTTTGATCATTTATAAAACAAAAGAATCTCCTAAAAGTCATGAGTGTGTGATTAAAGATTTAAATGCCAAAGATGATAATACTTAGATATATTCGTGTTTTTATGCCTAGCTAGGGGCGTTAAACAATAGCGCTTGTTGGGAGGCAACACAATTTTATTTTTGTTCTTACTTTTTAGGTCCTGTTTAGCAATAAATATTTCATATAGACTCTGGTTAGATGTGATTTTGTGTTTTAATTAGTGTTTGTGCGAAGTAAGTCCTTTGGGATAGCTTAGGGTGATAGTTGATTTGATCCTGCTGAAAAACAGAAACTTTTGCACCCAGGAGATTAGCTTTAGTTATTAGCAGAAGCAAGATAAAATACTGATTCTTTTTCATAGGATTAATAATCAAATTATCTATAACTTCCTAATTTCTCAGAACTTTTGGAGTTACATAAGTATTCGAAATATCCAGATTGCTATAGACTGTTCTGTTTTTGACAGATTCTGTTTTTCGCGTGTTGTTTGCTTATTTTGATGCATCTATGGCTAGTATCTGGGGTATGAACCATGGAAAAGTTGGAATAAAGTATATATTACACCAATATAAATAAATTATGAGTTCACAACAGTAACAGAAGTGGTGATTTATTTTCTTATACTAACGGAGCTTACGAGATTTTCTGTTGGAGTTTTGTGTTGTGGAGTTTTCAAGTTTTGGGTAAGGATTTGATGGACTATGGAATAAGGGGTGGCAAGAGCCTAAGCTTGGGGATGCCCGAGGCACCACAAGGTAATATTCAAGGATGTCAAAAAGCCTAAGCTTGGGGATGCCCTGGGAAGGCATCCCCTCTTTTGTCCTCGTCTATCGGTAACTTTACTTGAGGCTATATTTTTATTCACCACATGATATGTGTTTTGCTTGGAGCGTCTTGTATGATTTGAGTCTTTTATTTTTAGTTTTCCACAATCATCCTTGTTGTACACACCTTTTGGGAGAGACACGCATGAATCGTGATTTGTTAGAACACTCTATGTGCTTCACTTATATCTTTTGAGCTAGGCAATTTTGCTCTAGTGCTTCACTTATATCTTTTTAGAGCACGACAGTGGTTTTGTTTTATAGAAATTGATGAACTCTCATACTTCACTTATATTATTTTGAGAGTCTTTAGAACAGCATGGTAATTTTCTTTGATTATAAAATTAGTCCTAATATGATAGGCATCCAAGAGGGATGTAATAAAAACTTTCATATAAAGTGCATTGAATACTATGAGAAGTTTGATTCCTTATGATTGTATTGAGATATGAAGATGGTGATATTAGAGTCATGCTAGTGAGTAGTTGTGAATTTGAGAAATACTTGTGTTAAAGTTTGTGAGTCCCGTAGCATGCACGTATGGTGAACCGTTATGTGATGAAGTCGGAGCATGATTTATTTATTGATTGTCTTCCTTATGAGTGGTGGTCGGGGACGAGCGATGGTATTTTCCTACCAATCTAGTGCTTCACTTATATCCCCCTAGGAGCATGCACATAGTACTTTGTTTTGATGACTAATAGATTTTGCAATAAGTATGTGAGTTTTTTATGACTAATGTTGAGTCCATGGATAATACACACTCTCACCTTTCCGCCATTGCTAGCCTCTCTAGTACCGTGCAACTTTCGCCGGTACCATAAACCCACCACATATCCTTCCTCAAAACAGCCACGATACCTACCTATTATGGCATTTCCATAGCCATTCCGAGATATATTGCCATGCAACTTTCCACCGTTCCGTCTACTATGACACGCTCCATCATTGTCATATTGCTTTGCATGATCATGTAGTTGACATCGTATTTGTGGCAAAGCCACCGTTCATCATTTTTTATACATGTCACTCTTGATTCATTGCACATCCCGGTACACCGCCGGAGGCATGCATATAGAGTCATGTTTTGTTCTAAGTATCGAGTTGTAAGTAAATAAAAGTGTGATGATTTTCATTATTAGAGCATTGTCCCATGTGAGGGAAGGATGATGGAGGCTATGATTGCCCCACAAGTCGGGATGAGACTCTGGATGAAAAATAAATAAAAGAGGCCAAAAAATGAGAGAATGCCCAAATAAAAAATGAGATAAAAAGAGAGAAGACAATGTTACTATCCTTTTGCCACACTTGTGCTTCAAAGTAGCACCATGATCTTCATGATAGAGAGTCTCCTATGTTATCACTTTCATATACTAGTGGGAATTTTTTTATTATAGAACTTGGCCTGTATATTCCAATGATGGGCTTCCTCAAATTGCCCTAGGCCTTCATGAGCAAGCGAGTTGGATGCACGCCCACTTACTTTTCTTTTTGAGCTTTCATAAACTTATAGCTCTAGTGCATCCGTTGCATGGCAATCCCTACTCACTCACGTTGATATCTATTAATGGGCATCTCCATAGCCCGTTGATACGCCTAGTTGATGTGAGACTATCTACTTCTTTTTGTATTCTCCACAACCACTGTCTATTCCACCCATAGTGTTATATCCATGGCTCACACTCATGTATTGCGTGAAAGTCGAAAAAGTTTGAGAACCCCAAAAGTATGAAACAATTGCTTGGCTTGTCATTGAGGTTGTGCATGATTTAAATATTTTGTGTGATGAAGATGGAGCATAGCTAGACTATATGATTTTGTAGGGATAAGCTTTCTTTGGCCATGTTATTTTGAGAAGACATAACTATTTTGTTAGTATGCTTGAAGTATTATTGTTTTTATGTCAATATTAAACTTTTGTTTTGAATCTTACAGATCTGACCATTCATGCCACAATAAAGAGAATTACATGGAAAAATACGTTAGGTAGCATTCCACATCAAAATTTTTGTTTTTGTCATTTACCTACTCGTGGATGAGCAGGAATTAAGCTTGGAGATGCTTGATACGTCTCCAACGTATCTATAATTTTTGATGGTTCCATGCTATTATATTATCTGTTTTGGATGTTTCATATGCATTAATATGATATTTTATATGATTTTTGGGACTAACCTATTAACCTAGTGCCCACAACCAGTTTCTATTTTTTCTTTGTTTTAGAGTTTCGCAGAAAAGGAATACCAAACGGAGTCCAAATGGAATAAAATTTTCGCTATGATCTTTCTTGGACCAGAAGACACCCAGGAGACTTGGACTGCAAGTCGGAAGAGCCAAGAGGTGGCCACAAGGGTGGAGGGCGTGCCCAGGGGGTAGGGCGCGCCCCCCAACCTTGTGGGCCCCTCGTAGACCTCCTGACCTAAATCTTCCTCCTATATATATTCTTAGACCCCAAAAACATCCAGGGGAGCCACGAAACCACTTTTCCACCGTCGCAACCTTCTGTACCCATGAGGTCCCATCTAGGGGCCTTTTTCGGCATCCTGCCAGAGGGGGATTCGATCACAGAGGACTTCTACATTAACACCATTGCCTCTCCAATGAAGCATGAGTAGTTTACTTCAGACCTACGGGTCCATAGCTAGTAGCTAGATGACTTCTTCTCTCTCTTTGATTCTCAATACCATGTTCTCCTCGATGTTCTTGGAGATCTATTCAATGTAATACTCTTTTGCGGTGTGTTTGCCGAGATCCGATGAATTGTGGATTTATGATAAGCTTATCTATGAACATTATTTGAATCTCCTTTGAATTCTTATATGCATGATTTGATATCTTTCCAAGTCTCTTTGAACTATCGATTTGGTTTGGCCAACTAGATCGGTTTTTTGCAATGGGAGAAGTGCTTAGCTTTGGGTTCAACTTGCGGTGCTCGATCCTAGTGACAGAAGGGGAACCGACACATATTGTATTGTTGCCATCGAGGATAACAAGATGGGGTTTTCATCATATTGCTTGAGTTAATCCCGCTACATCATGTCATCTTACTTAATGTGTTACTCTGTTCTTATGAACATAATACTCTAGATGCAGACATGAGTCGTTCGATGTGTGGAGTAATAGTAGTAGATGCAGAATCATTTCGGTCTACTTGACAATGACGTGATGCCTATATTCATGATCATTGCCTTAGATATCGTCATAACTTTGCGCTTTTCTGTCAATTGCTCGACAGTAATTTTTCACCCACCATAATAATTTTTATCTTGCGAGAAGCCTCTAGTGAAACCTATGGCCTCGGGGTCTATTTTACATCATATTAGTTTCCCGTCAATTTGCCAATTTCTATCGTCGTTCCCTTACTTTGCAATCTTTTACTTTCCGTTCCATAAACCAAAAATACCAAAAATATTACTTTACCGTTTACCCATCTCTATCAGATCTCACTTTGCAAATAACCGTGAAGGGATTGACAACCCCTTTGTCGTGTTGGTTGCAAGTTAGTGTTTGTTTGTGCAGGTACTCGGTGGCTTGTCGCGTTGTCTTCTACTGGATTGATACCTTGGTTCTCAAAACTGAGGGAAATACTTATGTTGCTTTCCTGCATCACCCTTTCCTCTTCAATGGAAAAACCAATGCAAGATCAAGAGGTAGCACACCCCAAGTAAATATTTCAAGGATACTCAAGCATCTAAGCTTGGGGATGCCCCGGTTGGCATCCCATCTTTCTTCTTCAACAATTATCGGTATACCTCGTTTTATGTTTCGTTCACATGATATGTGTCTTTTGAGTTTATTTTTCCTTTCTTTTCCTTTACGCTCCATGCTAGTGTGAGATAACCCATCATTGATTTGTAGAATGCTCTTTGTGCTTCACTTAAATCTTTTGAGTATGTCTTTATAGAATGCTCTTTGTGCTTCACTTAAATCTTTTGAGCATGGCTTTCTAGAATGCTTCATGCGTTTCACATATATATTTTGAGCTTGGATGTTGTTAAATCTATATTAATTGTAGAATACCCCATGAACTTTACTTAATTATATCTTTTGGATTATGAATAAAATTATCATCGAAATTGAGCTTGGAAGAGTATCATTAAATTATCATGCCTAGCTAAAAGGGCATTAAAGAAAAGTGCTTGTTGGGAGACAAACCAATATTTATCCTTACTGTTTTTGTGTGTTCGCATGATTAAGCTACTGTAGTAATCATGTTCTATAACTTTTGTTGCAATAAAGTGCCAAGTAAGACCTTTGGGATGGCTTACGGTGATAGTTGATTTGATCTTGCTGAAAAACAGAAACTTTTGTGCTCGGTAAAACAATTCTCATTTATAACAGAAGCGTGACAAAATACTGATTCTTTTTGCAGAAGATTAATAAACAAATTTCCCAGGCTGTCCTGATTTTTCAGAATTTTTGGAGTAGCAGAAGTATGGTTGCTGTTCAAATCATTACTGACTGTTCTGTTTTTGGCAGATTCTATTTTCAATGCATAGTTCGCTTGTTTTCTAGTTTCTATAACTTATATTGCTCAATATAAATTGTAGAAATGATATGGTACAGTAGGAATTGTGCGAGAAAAATTACGGATCTTGTCTTTGACAGTACTAAAGTGAATGATTTACTCTTTATCATACTAGCCCATCTCACGAAGTTCCGTTAAGTTTTGTATTATTGAAGTTTTCAAGTTTTGGGTGAGATATCGATATGAGGAGAATAAGGAGTGTAAAGACCCTAAGCTTGGGGATGCCTGATAACCCACAAGTATTGGGGATCAATTGTAGCCTCTTTCGATAAGTAAGAGTGTCGAACCAAACGAGGAGCTAAAGGTAGAACAAATATTCCCTCAAGTTCTATCGGCCACCGATACAACTCTACACACGCTTGACGTTCACTTTACCTAAAACAAGTATGAAACTAGAAGTACTTTGTAGGTGTTTTTGGATAGGTTTGCAAGAATATAAAGTGCACGTAAATACAAGTAGGGGCTGTTTAGATAAACAAGCAATAAAGTTAGGATAGCGAGTGTGGAAAAGTGGTGGTAGGAGTTGCAAAATTGTCCCTGAGCAATTGACTACTTTACTAGACCGATAGCAAGTTTTATGTGGGAGAGGCCACTGCTAGCATGCCATCCCTGACTTGGAATTATATGCACTTATGATTGGAACTATTAGCAAGCATCCGCAACTACTAACGTTCATTAAGGTAAAACCCAACCATAGCATTAAGATATATTGGTCCCCCTTCAATCCCGTATGCATCAATTTCTATGCTAGGTTGAAGCTTCTGTCACTCTTGAACCCAATACATAGTCTTATCAATATACAACTAACCCTATGGTGTGATCCACGCGCGTGCTCATATGATGGGCACCAAAGGACAGCAACATAACCACAAGCAAATTAAATCAATCATAGTAATTCACCAATCACCGATAGGACAACGAAAATCTATTCAGACATCATAGGATGGCAACACATCATTGGATACTAATATGAAGCATAAAGCACCATGTTCAAGTAGAGGGTATAGCGGCTTGCGGGAGAGTAGACCGCTGTAGATAGATGGGGGAAGGTGATGGAGATGCTGGTGAAGATGGAGGAGGTGTTGGTGTATATTGCGGTGATGATGATCGCCCCCGGCGGCGTTCCGGCGCCACCAGAAGCGAGGGGGAGAGACCCCCCCCTTCTTCTTCTTCCTTGACCTTATCCCTAGAGGGGAGAAGGGTTTACCCTCTGGTCCATGGCCTCCATGGCACGAGAGGGGCGAAAGCCCCTCCGAGATTGGATCTGTCTCTTTGTCTCTCTCTGTTTCTGCGTTCTGGGATTCTGCCCTTTCACTGTTTCTTATATATCTCGAGATCCGTAACTCCGATTGGATTGAAACCTTCGCTCCAATTTTTTTTCAAAAATTAGCTTTCTTGTGACCGAAGAAGAGAAGTAACCGCCTTACGGGGGCCCACGAGGGTCAGTGGCGCGCCCAGGGGGTGGGGCGCGCCCCCCTGCCTCGTGCCTCCCTCGGGCACCGTCTCGCGTGGATTTTTCTTCCCAAAAATCATATATATTCCAAAAAAAATCTCTGGCATTTTTTATCCCGTTTGGACTCCGTTTGATATGGATATTCTGTGAAACAAAAAACATGCAACAAACAGGAACTGGCACTAGGCACTGGATCAATATGTTAGTCCCCAAAAATAGTATAAAAAATTGCCAAAAGTATATGAAAGTTGTATAATATTGGCATGGAACAATCAAAAATTATAGATACGACAGAGACGTATCAGCATCCCCAAGCTTAATTCCTGCTCGTCCTCGAGTAGGTAAATGATAAAAAAGATAATTTTTGATGTGGAATGCTACCTAGCATAATCTTGATCATGTGATCTAATCATGGGATGAATATTAAGACATGAGTGATTCAAAGCAATAGTCTATCATTTGACATTAAGATAATAATACTTCAAGCATACTAACCAAGCAATTATGTCTTATCGAAATAACATAGCCAAAGAAAGCTCATCCCTACAAAATCATATAGTCTGGCTATGCTCCATGTTCACCACACAAAGCATTCAAATCATGCACAACCCCGATGACAAGCCAAGCAATTGGTTCATACTTTTTAATGCGCTTCAGCCTTTTCAACCCTCACGCAATACATGAGCGCAAGCCATGGACATAGCACTATGGGTGGAATAGAATATGATGATAGAGGTTTTGTGGAGAAGACAAAAAGGAAGAAAGTCTCACATCGATGCAGCTAATCAATGGGCTATGGAGATGCCCATCAATTGATGTCAATGTGAGGAGTAGGGATTGCCATGCAATGGATGCACTAGAGCTATAAGTGTATGAAAGCTCAAACTGAAACTAAGTGGGTGTGCATCCAACTTGCTTGATCATGAAGACCTCGGGCATTTGAGGAAGCCCATCATCGGAATATACAAGCCAAGTTCTATAATGAAAATTCCCACTAGTATATAAAAGTGATAACTCAAGAGACTCTCTATATGAAGAACATGGTGCTACTCTGAAGCACAAGTGTGGTAAAAGGATAGTAACATTGCACCTTCTCTATTTTTCTCTCATTTTTTTTTGTTTTTTGGGCCTTCCTTTTTTATGGCCTTTCTCTTTTTTCTTTTTTTCTTTTTTTTAGTTTTTCGTACGGAGTCTCATCCTGACTTGTGGGGGAATCATAGTCTCCATCATCCTTTCCTCACTGGGGCAATGCTCTAATAATGATGATCATCACACTTTTATTTACTTACAACTCAATATTACAACTCGATGCTAGAACAAAGGTATGACTCTATATGAATGCCGCCGGCGGTGTACCGGGATGTGCAATGATCTAGTGTAGCAATGACATCAAAAAATGGACAAAGCCATGAAAACATCATGCTAGCTATCTTACGATCATGCAAAGCAATATGACAATAAATGCTCAAGTCATGTACATGATGATGATGGAAGTTGCATGGCAATATATCTCGGAATGGCTATGGAAATGCCATGATAGGTAGGTATGGTGGCTGTTTTGAGGAAGATATAAGGAGGTTTATGTGTGATAGAGCGTATCGTATCACAAGGTTTGGATGCACCAGCGAAGTTTGCACCAACTCTCAAGGTGAGAAAGGGCAATGCACGGTACCGAAGAGGCTAGCAATGATGGAAGGGTGAGAGTGTGCATAATCCATGGACTCACATTAGTCAAAAAGAACTCATATGCTTATTGCAAAAGTTTATTAGCCCTTGAAGCAAAGTACTACTACGCATGCCCCTAGGGGGGTAGATTGGTAGGAAAAGACCATCACTCGTCCCCGACCGCCACTCATAAGGAAGACAATCAATAAATACCTCATGCTCCAACTTTGTTACATAACGGTTCACCATACGTGCATGCTACGGGACTTGCAAACCTCAACACAAGTATTTATCAATTTCACAATTACTCAACTAGCACGACTCTAATGTCACCACCTTTATATCGCAAAACTATTGCAAGGAATCAAACATATCATATTCAGTGATCTACAAGTTTTATGTAGGATTTTATGACTAACCATGTGAATGACCAATTCCTGTCATCTCTCTAAATAGATATAAGTGAAGCAAGAGAGTTTAATTCTTTCTACAAAAGATATGCCCACGCTCTAACAAATATAAGTGAAGCAAAATATCATTCTACAAATGGCAGTTTTCTATGTGAAGAGAAACAGGCAATCGAAACTTCAAATGATATAAGTGAAGCACATGAAGCATTCTATAAAGCCATACTCAAAAGATTTAAGTGAAGTGCAAAGAGAACTCTATAAATCAACCAAGGACTATCTCATACCAGCATGGTGCATAAAAGAAAAATGAAAACTAAATGCAAAAGATGCTCCAAGATTGCACATATCGCATGAACGAAATGAATCCAAAAACATATCGATACTTGTTTAAGAAAGATGGGATGCCTTCCGGGGCATCCCCGAGCATAGAAGCTTGAGTCTCCTTGAATATTTACTTGGGGTGCCTTGGGCATCCCCAAGCTTGAGCTCTTGCCTCTCCTCCTTCTCCTCACATCGAGACCTCCTCGATCTTCGAACACTTCATCCACACAACACTCAACAGAAAACTCGGTAAGATCCGTTAGTATAATAAAGCAAATCACTACTCTAAGTACTATTGCAAACCAATTAATATTTTGTTTTTGCATTGTAGATACTATAATATAACTTTTCCATGGCTTAATCCACTGATATAAATCGATAGTTTCATCAAAACAAGCAAACTATGCATCAAAAACAGAATATGTCTAAAACAGAACAGTCTGTAATAATCTGAACATTCACCATACCTTTGGTACTCCAAAAATTCTTCCAAAATTAGAAAAATAAAAAATTATATAGAAAGACAATGCAAAAAGTTTCGGAACCGTTTGACATTCTAGTAAAAAATGTAAAATCGCGCACTACAGCCAAAGTTTCTGTCCCGCACCGTACAAACCAACAAGTAATCTAAAACATCCTAAAGGCAAACCTTGGCACATTATTTTTATTTTTAAACTTTATAAAAGCACACAACAGAAATAAATAACTCTCTAAAACTTCCAGGTTGTCTCCCTGGCGGCGCTTTCTTTGAAGCAATTAAGCTAGGCATGTAGTGCTCAAGTAATGGATCCACCCGGATCCCAAGGTATATCAAAGCCAATTTGGATCAACAATGATTTGTGATTTAGTAGTGAGCACAAAGTAACATATATCATGTAATGACGAAGTCTAACTCTCTTCCTATGCATCGGCATGTCATAAAAGAACAATTCATGCACACAAAGTAAAGGCCAATGCATAGTATAAACAGTTTCTTGCAATTTTTTCGTGTTGGAAACATAAAGAGGCAGAGATGTAGTTCCTCTCTTATAATAATTGCAAGTAGGAGCAGAAAGCACATGCATATTATATCTATCAAAATCATCATGTGTAATAGTAAAAGGCAACCCATCAATATAATCCTTAATAAGTGCAAACTTCTCCGATATAGTGTAGTCGGGAGAATTCAAAAAGATAATAGGACTATCATGCGTGGGTGCAATAGCAACAATTTCATGTTTAACATAAGGAACTATAGCAAGTTCATATCCATAAGCAAAATTCATATTGGCATCTTGGCCACAAGCATAGCAAGCATCATCAAAAAGGGATATTTCAAGAGAATCAACGGGATCATAACAGTCATCATAGCAATCATCCTTCGGTAAGCACGAAGGGAAATTAAACAATGTATGAGTTGAAGAGTTACTCTCATTAGAAGGTGGGCATGGGTGATCAATCCGCTCTTCCTCCTTTTGTTCTTCGCTCTCCTCCTCATCTTTTTCATCCAATGAGCTCACAGTTTCATCAATTTCTTATCCCATAGACTCCTGCAAAATATTAGTCTCTTCTTGGACAGCGGAGGAGTCCTGAATATATGGTTTAACATAGGCATTAGAAGCATAATTATCATAACAATATTAAGTATGGCAAAAGTTTTAGATTTGTGAAGAGTAGCATCATACTTTCCAATCAAAGAAGAAAATTCATAAGCACTCTTAAAAGCAACAAATTCTTCAATTTGTTGAACATCATAGTAATTATAAACACCCTTAGCATACAAAGATATGATTCAATTATCACTAAACTTACATTGGTAGGGAAGGTGTTTCTTAGGGTCTTCAGAACAACAAGTAAAATCATAAATTTCACATAAATTCCAAGCATAGCATTGCAAACGATGAATTTGATCCAATAAAAGTTTCCCTTTTTGAGATAAGCGGTGTCACACATAACAATCATGCTCATCTAAAGATTTGCCCTCAACTAAGCTAGTTGGGGTTTCAGCACGAGCACATAGGGATCTAAGATGATCCAAGTAAAAAGCTTTAGGAGTGTGATAGATTTTGCGTGGTTCTTCAACCATTGGTTCAGTAGGTACAACTATTTTTTTGGTATTTTGCGTTTCCTACCCATAACTAAAGATAGAAAACAACTTAGAACAGCAAATAAAAATTACTTAGTGATAAAGCAAACAAGCACACACGAGAATATTCACCCCGCGCTATGACTCCTCGGCAACGGCGCCAGAAAAAGTTCTTGATAACCCACAAGTATAGGGGATCAATTGTAGCCTCTTTCGATAAGTAAGAGTGTCGAACCCAACGAGGAGCTAAAGGTAGAACAAATATTCCCTCAAGTTCTATCAGCCACCGATACAACTCTACGCACGCTTGACGTTCGCTTTACCTAAAACAAGTATGAAACTAGAAGTACTTTGTAGGTGTTTTTGGATAGGTTTGCAAGAATATAAAGTGCACGTAAATAAAAAGTAGGGGCTGTTTAGATAAAGAAGCAATAAATTTAGTATAGCAAGTGTGGAAAAGTGGTGGTAGGAGTTGAGAAATTGTCCCTAAGCAATTGACTACTTTACTAGACCGATAGCAAGTTTTATGTGGGAGAGGCCACTGCTAGCATGTCATCCCTGACTTGGAATTCTATGCACTTATGACTGGAACTATTAGCAAGCATCCGCAACTACTAACGTTCATTAAGGTAAAATCCAACCGTAGCATTAAGATATATTGCCCCCCCCTTCAATCCCGTATGCATCAATTTCTATGCTAGGTTGAAGCTTCTGTCACTCTTGCCCTCCAATACATAGTCTTATCAACATACAACTAACCCTATGGTGTGATCCACGCGCGCGCTCATATGATGGGCACCAAAGGACAGCAACATAACCACAAGCAAATTAAATCAATCATAGTAATTCACCAATCACCGATAGGACAACGAAAATCTACTCAGACATCATAGGATGGCAACACATCATTGGATAATAATATGAAGCATAAAGAACCATGTTCAAGTAGAGGGTATAGCGGGTTGTGGGAGAGTGGACCGCTGTAGATAGATGGGGGAAGGTGATGGAGATGCTGGTGAAGATGGCTGAGGTGTTGGTGTAGATTGCGGTGATGATGATGGCCCCCGGCGGCGTTCCGGCGCCACCGGAAGCGAGGGGGAGAGAGCCCCCATTCTTCTTCTTCTTCCTTGACCTTCTCCCTAGGTGGGAGAAGGGTTTCCCCTATGGTCCATGGCCTCCATGGCACGAGAGGGGTAAAAGCCCCTCCGAGATTGGATCTGTCTCTCTGTCTCTCTCTGTTTCTGCATTCTGGGATTCTGCCCTTTCACCGTTTCTTATATATCTTGAGATCCGTAACTCCGATTGGATTGAAACCTTCGCTCCGATTTTTTTTCCAAAAATTAACTTTCTTGTGGCCGAAGAAGAGCAGTAACCACCTTACGGGGGGCCCACGAGGGTCAGGGGCGCGCCCAGGGGGTGGGTGCGCCCCCCTGCCTCGTGTCTCCCTCGGGCACCGTCTCGCGTTGATTTTCTTCCCATATTTCACATATATTCCAAAAATAATCTCCGTCTATTTTTATCCCGTTTGGAATCCGTTTGATATGGATTTTCTGCGAAACAAAAAACATGCAACAAACAGGAACTGGCACTGGGCACTGGATCAATATGTTAGTCCCCAAAAATAGTATAAAAAGTTTCCAAAAGTATATGAAAGTTGTATAATATTGGCATGGAGCAATCAAAAATTATAGATACGATGGAGACGTATCAATGCCCAAGGCACCCCAAGGTAATATTCAAGGAAGACTCAAGCGCCTAAGCTTGGGGGTGCCCCTGAAGGCATCCCCTCGTTCGTCTTGAAAACCATCGGTATACCTTACTCGGAGCTATATTTTTATTCGTCACATGATATGTGTTTTTCTTGGAGCGTATTTTCATTTTACTTGTTGTTTGAATAAAATCATTGGATCAGAAATCTTGAATGAGAGAGAGTCCTCCCATGGCTAGTTAAATACTCATTGTTCTTCACTTATATCTTTTTGGAGTAGTTTGTCATTTACTCATGTGCTTCACTTATATCCTATGAGTAAATGGTTGAATGAATTGAATAGCATAGAACTGAAATTATATATGCTTCATATGCTTATCCCATGGGGAGTAATGACTTCACTTATAAGGAGAATAGGTGGTAATTTTTTTTGAAAGTTAGCAAACTCAACATTGGTCACTTGAACAATTCATGAAAGAATATTGAAGGAAGAGATATTTCACATATAAATATACTATCTTGGACATCTTCTATGATTGTGAGCCCCATTAATTATTTTCAAACTTGAGCAAATTAGTTGAAGTTGGACAAGTAAGACAACATAATGAGTTATGTTTGAGTATATTTGTATAGAAGTTATATTGTTATGGATCCTCTAACATGTGGTGCTTGATTAGGATCTTTTGCTAGCCAAAAAAATTGTACTACATAGAGATACTACTTGTGCATCTAAAACCCTTAAACCCAGTCTCATGTCATGAGTGTCCACCATATCTACCTATGGATTGAATAAGATCCTTCAAGTAAGTTGTCATCGGTGCAAAAAGCAATGAAAATTGCTCCTAAATATGTATGATGTTTTATTGTAAGGGAAAATAAGCGTTGTACGAACTTGTGGTGGAAAAGAAATAAAAGCGACGGACTGCATAATAAAGGTTGCTATCACAAAGGGCAATACAACGTGACGTTCCTTTGCATTAAGGGTTTGCACATCCAACATTTAAAAGCGCATGACAACCTCTGCTTCCCTCTACGAAGGGCCTATTTTTTACTTTCATGCGAGAGTCAATAGTATCCCTTCCTATTTCAACCTCAGTTATTCTTTAGTTGGCAAGCATCATGTGATGGGGGAAAGCTCCAAGCATATATGGCCATTCAAATATATTTGATCATGAATTATTATTGTTGAAAATTATCCATATGATAAGTAAGTTGGGAGGGGAAACATTAAGCCCCTATCTTTCTCCGTGTTCAATGGATGCTATTTGTTCTAAAAATATGCTTTGAGTGTTAGCAATCATGGAAGACTATATGATAGTTGAGTATGTGGGATTTTCTAAATCAAAGCTCTTACATAGACCCTTCCTGAAAATAAGATGAATTGCAATTGTTTGATGACTAAGAACATGGTTTGTTAGTTTTTATGAATAGCTTGCTACTTGATCATGAGAAGTTTTATGAGATGAGCTACAGTTTATGATACATAATGATGATAGAAAAAGTGTTTCGAACTATCATTGATCAAAATTGTGGACTTGCTAGCATTCACACTTCATAAATTATTTCTTTTATCGTTTACCTACTCGAGGATGAGCAAGAATTAAGCTTGGGGATGCTGATACGTCTCCAACGTATCTATAATTTATGAAGTATTCATGCTATTATATTATCTATCTTGGATGTTTTATATGCATTTATATGCTATTTTATATGATTTTTGGGACTAACCTATTAACCTAGAGCCCAGTGCCAATTTCTGTTTTTTCCTTGTTTTTTGAGTTTTGCAAAAAAGGAATACGGAGTCCAAACGAGTTGAAAATGTACGGTGATTTTTTACGGACAAGAAGAAGCCCCTGAAGCACAAGAGTTGGGCTAGAAGAGTGCCGAGTCAACCACAAGGGTGGAGGACCCGCCCTACCCCCCAGGGAGGGTGCTCCGGTCTTGTCGTTGACTCGTGGACCCCCCTCACGTGTGATTGCGGCTTGAACTATGTTGGTATTTCCCCAAAGAGGAAGGGATGATGCAGCACATCTACGGTAGGTATTTTCCTCATTGATGAGACCAAGGTTATGGAACCATTAGGAGAACCACGCAACACCACGTAAACAGCTCCTGCACACAAAGAATAAATACTTGCAACCCGACGTAAGAGAGGGGTTGTCAATCCCTCAGGGGTAAAAAGATAGGTAAAATTGTAGTAGATTGGATAAATAGATCTCGCGGGAACGCGAGATAAAATAAATAATAATAAATTGCAGCAAGGTATTTTTTGGTTTGGGATTAATAGATCTGAAATAAAAGCAAATAAAAATAGATCGGAAAGGCAAATATAATAAAGAAGAGACCCAGGGGCCGTAGGTTTCACTAGTGGCTTCTCTCGAGAAAATAGCAACGATGGGTGAACAAATTACTATTGGGCAATTGGTAGAACTTCAAATAATCATGACGATATCCAGGCAATGATCATTATATAGGCATCATGTCCAAGATTAGTAGACCGACTCCTGCTTGCATCTACTACTATTACTCCACACATCGACCGCTATCCAGCATGCATCTAGTGTATTAAGTTCATGGAGAAATGGAGTAATGCAATAAGAACGATGACATGATGTAGACAAGATCTATTTATGTAGAAATGGACTCCATCTTGTTATCCTTAATAGCAATGATACATACGTGTTGGTTCCCCCTCTGTCACTGGGATCAAGCACCGTAAGATCGAACGCATCACAAAGGACCTCTTCCCATGGCAAGAAAAATCGATCTAGTTGGCCAAACTAAACCAAAGATTCAAAGAAGAAATACAAGGCTATAAGTAATCATGCATATAAGAGATCAAAAGACTCAAATAACTTTCATGGATAAACACATAGATCTGATCATAAACTCAAAGTTCATCGGATCCCAAAAAACACATCGCAAAAAGAGTTATATCAAATAGACCTCCAAGAGACCGTTGTATTGAGAATCAAGAGAGAGAGAGATAGAGAGAGAGAGGAAGCGATCTAGCTACTAACTACGGACCCATAGGTCTACAAAAGACTACTCATGCATCATCAGAGAGGCGCCAATGAGGATGATGAACCCCTCCGTGATGGTGTTTAGATTGGATCTGGTGTTTCTGGAACTTGCGGTGGCTGGAATTGATTTTCGTCGACTCCCCTAGGGTTTTAGGGATATTGAGGTATTTATAGAGCAAAGAGGCGGTGCGGGAGGCCACCGAGGTGGGCACAATCCACCTGGGCGCTCCTGGGGGCCCAGGCGTGCCCTGGTGGGTGCTACCTATTGAGCATGTGTTGGTTTTCCCTTTAAGAGGAAAGGGTGATGCAGTAAAGTAGCGTAAGTATTTCCCTTAGTTTTTGAGAACCAAGGTATCAATCCAGTAGGAGACTACACGCAAGTCACCTAGTACCTGCACAAACAAACAAGAACCTCGCAACCAACAGGATAAAGGGGTTGTCAATCCCTTCACGGTCACTTACGAAAGTGAGATCTGATAGAGATAATAAGATACATATTTTTGGTATTTTGGTTATATAGATTGAAAAGTAAAGATTGCAAAATAAATAGTAAACTAGAATTGTAGATCGAAAACTTATATAATGTAAAGTAGACCTAGGGGCCATAGGTTTCACTAGTGGCTTCTCTCAAGATAGCATATATTACGATGGGTGAACAAATTACTGCCGAGCAATTGATAGAAAAGCGCATAGTTATGATGATATCTAGGCATGATCATGAACATAGGCATCACACCTGTGTCAAGTAGACCGAAACGATTCTGCATCTACTACTATTACTCCACACATCGACCGCTATCCAGCATGCATCTAGAGTATTAAGTTCAAAAGAACAGAGTAACACATTAGGCAAGACGACATGATGTAGAGGGATAAACTCAAGCAGTATGATAGAAACCCCATCTTTTTATCCTCGATGGAAACAATAAAATACGTGCCTTGCTGCCCCTGCTGTCACTGGGAAAGGACACCGCAAGATTGAACCCAAAGCTAAGCACTTCTCCCATTACAAGAACTACCAATCTAGTTGGCCAAACCAAATGGATAATTCGAAGAGACTTGCAAAGATAACCAATCATACATAAAAGAATTCAGAGAAGATTCAAATATTATTCATAGATAGACTTGATCAAAAGAGAGAGAAGAAGCCATCTAGCTAATAACTATGGACCCAAAGGTCTACGGTAGACTACTCACACATCATCGGAGAGGCTATGGTGTTGATGTAGAAGCCCTCTGTGATCAAATCCCCCTCCAGCAAATCGCTGGAAAAGGTCCCTAGATGGGATCTCACAGGTACAGAAGGTTGCAGTGGTGGAAAAGTGGTTTCGTGGCTCCCTTGGATGTTTTCAGGGTATGAGAGTATATATAGGCGAAAGAAGTAGGTCGGTGGAGCTGCGAGGGGCCCACAAGGGTGGGGGCGCGCCTGCCCCCTGGGTGCGCCACCCTACCTCGTGGCCGCCTCACTGCTTCCTTGACATCCACTCCAAGTCTCCTGGATTGCGTTTGTTCCAAAAAAGATACTCGCGAAGGTTTCATTCCGTTTGGATTCCGCTTGATATTCCTTTTCTGCGAAACACTGAAATAGGCAAAAAAACAACAATTTGCACTGGGCCTTCGGTTAAGAGGTTAGTCCCAAAAATAATATAAAAGTGCATAATAAAGCCCATAAACATCCAAAATAGATAATATAATAGCATGGAACAATCAAAATTGTAGATACGTTGGAGACGTATCAAGCATCCCCAAGCTTAATTCCTTCTCGTCCTTGAGTAGGTAAATGACAAAAACAGAATTTTTGATGTGGAATGCTACCTAACATAATTTTCAATGTATTTCTCTTTATTGCGGCATGAATGTTTAGATCCGAAAGATTCTAGACAGAAGTTTAATATTGACATAATAAGAATAATACTTCAAGCAATGATAACCAAACAATCATGTCTTATCAAAATAATATAGCCAAAGAAATCTTATCCCTAGAAAATCATATAGTTTGTCCATGCTTCATTTTCGTCACACAAAATGCTCCCATCATGCACAACCCCGATGACAAGCCAAGAAATTGTTTCATACTTTAGACTTTTCAAACTCTTTGAACTTTCACGCAATATATGAGCGCGAGCCATGGATATAGCACTATGGGTGGAATAGAATATGATGATGGAGGTTGTGTGAGAAGACAGAAAGGGAGAAAGTCTCACATTGACGCGACTAATAAATGGTCTATGGAGATGCCCATCAATTGATGTCAATGCAAGGAGTAGGGATTGCCATGCAACGGATGCACTAGAGCTATAAATATATGAAAGCTCAAATAAAGAAACTAAGTGGATGTGCATCCAACTTGCTTGCTCACGAAGACCTAGGGCATTTTGAGGAAGCCCATTGTTGGAATATACAAGCCAAGTTCTATAATGAAAAATTCCCACTAGTTTATGAAAGTGACAACATAAGAGACTCTCTATCATGAAGATCATGGTGCTACTTTGAAGCACATGTGTGGAAAAAGGATAGTATGTAAGTGCATCTAGTGCCACCCCTAGTTGGTTTTGGAGTATTGACGACAAACCTAGTTGACGGACTAATGTGTTTGTGAGAATTGCAGGATAACACAGGTAGAAGTCCCTCATTGATTCGGTTTTCCACCAGAGATAACCCCTAAAAATGTATGAAGACATTGATGTCAAAGGTGGTATATGAAGATATTCACATTGAAGACTATGACAAGAGAAGACATCGCATGAAGCCTATGGAGCTCGAAGACTTAGATCTTTCGTGGTTCTTTTTCTTCTTTATTGAGTCATAGGAACCACCGTACTGTTAAGTGGGGTCCAAGAGAACCAGTCAGAATGACTGAAGTGATGCTTAACCAAAACCTATGTCTTCGAGTGAAGACTATGAGAGCGAATCTTGTCCAGAGTCGGACAAGTCAGCTTTTCTTGTAGCCCAAGTAAAGTTGCCGTGTGAGTTTGAAATCTGACCGTTGGAACACGTGTCAGTTCCTTAGTGACCCAGGGTCATTTCGGACAAATCAGGTCGGGTTGCCTAGTGGCTATAAATAGCCCACCCCCTACAACCATAAATGGTTGGCTGCTCAGAGTTAGTGTACGGCTTTTGTCGTTTGAGAGCAACCCACCTCGAAGCCTTTGAGAGAGAATTCCTTGCGAGGATAAAGCCCTAACTACCCAAAGCCAAAGAGAATTAGGCATCACTTAAGTCTTCTTGTCTATGTGATCTGAAGACTTATTACACTTGAGGACTGTGAATCCTCCAGCCGGTTAGGCGTCGTGTTCTGAGCATCCAAGAGACATTGTGGATCGCCGGTGAACGAAGTCTGTGAAGGTTTGGGAGTCTACCTTGAAGACTTACCAGAGTGATTGGGCGAGGTCTGTGTGACCTTAGCTCAAGGGGAATACGGTGAGGACTGGGTGTCCTGAGCTGCGTGTTCAGGACTGGGTGTCCGGGACCGTGTGTCCTCAGGTTTAAATACCTAGCCGCCCTAACCAGACGTACAGTTACCACAGCAACTGGAACTGGTCCAACAAATCATTGTCTTCAACGTGTCACTGGTTTCATCCTTTCCTTCCCTTTACTTACTGTTGGTCCTTGTGAAGTCATTGTATGATTGCACTATCTTTTGTCTTCACTGAGTGACTGCGTGTTCTGTTTGGCTTCATAATATCTTCCTACCTGATCCTTACTACATTGCTGCTATTAGTCATTGTGCTTTCACTCCATTGAATACTTGACTATGGTTTGCCTAGTGTAGTCTACCTTCCGCTGCAGGGTAATAGGTTTATTTCTATCGTTTGTCTTCATAACTTCCACGTTTTGAAGACTTTCATAAAAATCGCCTATTCACCCCCCCTCTAGTCGATATAACGCACGTTCAATTGGTATCGGAGCAAGGTACTCCCTTGTTCTGTGTGATTCGGTTTAACCACCTGGAGTTTTAGCTATGTCGACTGCAGGGATAATTAAAGTCTCCGCTGCGTGCCCCGTCTTCGATGGAACTGAATATCCCTACTGGAAGAATAAGATGCGCATGCATCTTGAAGCCATTGACGTCGACCTATGGTATGTCGTCAAGAACGGCGTTCCCAAGGCTGGAGAAGGTGTCACTGCTTCTGACATCAAGAAGTTCGTTCAACTGGACTCTACTGTCAAGAATATCATCTGTGGTCATCTGACCAAAGGACAGTATGGCCGCGTAAATGCTTTGGAAACATCTAAGCTAGTCTGGGACTGGCTCTCCAAGGTCAACGAAGGCGTCTCAACCCAGAGAGATCAGAGAATCAGTGTCCTTCGCAACCTCTTCAACCGCTTCAAGAGAAATGACAATGAGAATGTCCAGCTCACATTTGATCGACTCACTGACATCACGAATGAGCTTCAAGCCCTTGGCGCTACTGAGATCACCAAGCATGAAGTCGTCAAGACACTACTGAGATCACTTGACAGTTCGTTTGACACCCTAGCCCTGATGATTCAAGAACATCCTGATTTCAAGACACTCGATCCGTCTGACATACTTGAGAGGCTCAACACACATGAGTTTCAGCTTTCTGAGAAAAGAGATATCTACGGTCCAAACTATGGGCGAACTCGTGCCTTGAAGGCAAAAGTTGTCTCCTCATCTGAAGAAGAATCTGACAGCAGTTCTGATGATCCTGAAGACATTGGAAGGGAACTTGTTATGCTTGTGAAGAAGTTCCAAAAATTCACCAAGAAGAAAGGTTTCAGAAAGTCTTCATGATCAAGCTCAAGGAATGATGAAGCTCCTGCTCATGACTACAAGAAGAAAACATGTCACAAGTGAAAGAAACCTGGCCACTTCATCTCTGAGTGTCCTCAGTGGGACAATGAGAACAAAAAGAAGAAGAAGAGCAATGAATATGACTCTGACGACAAGAAGAAGAAGAAGAAATACTCAAAGTCTTCTTCCAAGTCTTCTTCAAAGTCTTCATCACACAAGAAGAGCTCATCTGGCAAGGCACATGCGTTTGTTGGCAAGGAACTGGATTCAGAGGAGGAGTCCGCTTCTGAGGAGGCGAAGGTGGAGTCTGAGGAGGAGTCCGATTCCAGCATCACAAGTCTAGCTACAGCATACGTTGCCAAGTCCATCTTCAACACTAAAGACAATGACCTCATCACCGACACCAATGCAAATGACAAGGACTAATCCGCTCCTACCTATTGCTTCATGGCACGCGGTGCCAAGGTAAACACATGCACTACTCACTATCAAACATCCAGTGACGATGACTCTGATTGTGGTTCAAAACCCATCTACAAAACACTTGCTAAAATTGCAACTGAACAACAGAAAGCCATGGAACATATTCAAAAACTGTTAGACAAAAGCGATGATCTGTTAGGCGCTGAAATGACTCGATCTGAGTCCTTAATTGAAGACATAAAAAATCTTCACGTTAAGTATGAGGAACTTGAAAGTTGTCATGAAACGCTCTCAACAACTCATGAAAAGCTTTCCTATGATTATCTTCAAAGGAAGCAAGATCTTGAGAAATTGAGAGCGGCTCATGAAGATCTTCAAAAGGAAAACGAGTCACTTCGCGCCGAACAAATCAGCTCCGCTCAGGAAGGATTTGAACCACCATGTCTTAAGTGCATTGAGCGTGATAATGCTACTACTGTTGCTGAATGTTCTGCTGCTGCTACTGTTGCAATATCTTCAACTGTTGATGTGGGAACTAACCCCTCTGCTGAGGATTCCACTGCTATTGCTGATGAGAATGCTAGGTTGAAGACATTGCTTGAAACAGGGATGTACAAAAGTCTTAAAGGGCATCCGACACTATGTGATGTCCTCAAAAGGCAGATCTTGAACCGAAACCTGAGGAAAGAGGGCGTTGGGTTCGTAAGGAAAATGAATGCTGATGGCTCTTACTGGAAACCTGAGCAGTACCCCAAAACCACATGGGTTGCTGCAAAGGAATCTTCAGCAGATCTATCCAATCTATCTGGCTTCTCTTGTGCAAACCCCATTGTCATTGATGAATCCTTTGATGCAAACTATAAACTGTTTAAGAATCAAAATGGTGAAGTGTTTGCCAGGTACATTGGTACTAACTGCAGGAATGGACCGCCTATGAAGAAGATCTGGGTTCCGAAAAAGTGTTTGGAGAATCTTCCTGTGAATGTCATCATGACACCACACGTGAAGAAGACAAACCTCAGACCACAGGCTTCATATGCTCCAAAGGCGTCATACAGACAGAGGACTCACCTGAGTCGCACTAACGCAAATGTTTTGCAGGAAAACCATACTCAGGCCTATGAATATGAGCACGGTTCATCAAACCGCCATGTTCATAAGACCAAGAACTATTCTGCTTATTCTTATGAGTACTATTGTCCGCCTGCAAGACTTTTTGCTAGGGCTCCAAAGCCAAAGTTCTCAGACGCTGCACTTAGACTTATTGCTTCTAAGACACCCTTGAAGATGTGGGTGGCTAAGAAAGATTAACTCTCTTTTGCAGGGAAAGGTCTCCAGCAGAAAACCAAAATCGTCTGACGCTATTGCTGGGGACCTTAAACATCTTGTAGGGCGCAAGATCAAATGCCCGAATGGTCTTACTATGTACTTCGTTCCTGAATCGCTTGCTACTCTCCCTATTAGTCCTAATCTGGATCTAAGCTTTCATAACCCACTGGTTCGTCAAATGTTTTTGCTTCACAATTCTCTTGGTGAAGCCTATCCCCCTAACTGCACTGTAGGGTATGACACCAGCGTCTTCAGAATGGATTATTGATAGTGGGTGTACCAATCACATGACTGGCAAAAGAAGCCTTCTTATGGACTCAACCTTACGTCCATCTGACAAGAGTCACATCACATTTGCTGACACTGGTAAAAGTAAGGTACTGGGTCTAGGTAGAGTTGCAATCTCAAAGGATCAACACATGGATAAAGTCATGCTTGTTGAATCCCTTGGCTTCAACTTAATGTCTGTCTCAATGCTTTGCGATTTGAACATGATCGTAATATTTGGAAAATATCGCTGCCTTGTACTAATGGAATCTGACAAGTCTCTAGTGTTTGAAGGGTATCGGAAAGATGATTTGTACGTAGTAGATTTCTCAGCAAGACCACAGCTTGCCGTATGTCTTCTAGCAAAGGCTTCAGAATGCTGGCTCTGGCATCGGAGGCTAGGGCATGCTGGCATGAGGAACCTCCACACCCTTGCAAACAAGAAGCATGTCATAGGCATCAAGGGCATCAAGTTCAAGAAAGATCACTTATGCGGTGCCTGTGAAGCAGGAAAGATGACGAGGGCCAAACATCCCTCGAAGACAATCATGACAACCACTCGACCCTTCGAACTGCTCCACATGGATCTTTTCGGTCCCACTCATTACTCAACTCTTACTACTACTGCTTGCCTCTATGGCTTTGTTATTGTTGATGATTATTCTAGATATACTTGGGTGCACATAATCCTCTACAAGACTGAAGTGCAGGATGTCTTCAGACGCTTCGCCAATCGAGCAATGAACAACTATGGCGCCAAGATAAAGCACATCAGAAGTGACAATGGCACTGAATTCAAGAACACCGGCCTTGATACATATCTTGATACCTTGGGCATCACACATGAATTCTCAGCCCAGTACACGCCATAGCAGAATGGCATCGTCGAACGCAAGAACAGAACACTCATTGAGATGGCCCGAACGATGCTTGATGAATACAAGACTCCAAGAAAATTCTGGCCTGAAGCCATTGATACTGCATGCCATACAATCAATCGTGTTTATCTTCACAAGCTTCTGAACAAGACATCTTATGAGCTCCTTACTAGCAAGAAGCCAAATGTCAGTTACTTCAGAGTATTTGGTGCCAGGTGCTGGATCAAGGATCCACATCACACTTCAAAATTTGCACCAAAAGCACATGAGGGTTTTATGCTTGGATATGGAAAGGATTCGCACTCCTACAGAGTCTTCAATCTCTTTCATTATAAAGTGGTTGAAACAGTGGATGTTCGGTTTGATGAGACTAACGGTTCACAAAGAGAGCACCTCCCAAATGTGCTAGATGAAGTTCCATCCAGCGAATCAATCAAGCTTATGGGAACCGGAGAAATCATACCCTCTGAAGCTCAACCTGAAGAGGAACTTATCATCTCCGCACCTGATCAACCTGAAGACAATGCTCAGCCTGAAGACAATCCCACTAACAATGACAATGATCAGCAAGAGCAAAACCTTCGCCCTGTACATCCTCGTGTTGCCAATGAAGTGCGGATTGAGAGAATAATTGACAGCATCAATGCACCTGGTCCGCTCACTCGTTCAAGGGCAACTCAGCTAGCAAATTTCTGTGGGCACTTCGCATTCGTCTCAATTACAGAACCGAAGAAAGTTGAAGAAGCCTTCATGGAACCTGAATGGATTCAAGCTATGCAAGAAGAGCTTCAACAGTTTGAGCTGAATAATGTATGGGAACTGGTTAAGCGTCCTGATCCTCGGAAGCACAACATAATAGGCACCAAATGGATATACCGCAACAAGCAAGATGAGCATGGTCAAGTTGTCAGAAACAAAGCTCGTCTCGTTGCTCAAGAATATACTCAAGTGGAAGGCATTGACTTCGATGAAACATTTGCTCCTATGGCTAGACTTGAAGCCATACGCATACTGCTGGCCTATGCAAATCATCACAACATACTTCTATATCAAATGGATGTGAAGAGTGCCTTTCTCAATGGCAAGATTGAAGAAGAAGTGTATGTTGCACAACCGCTTGGCTTTGAAGATCCAAAACAACCTGACATGGTATACAAGCTCAACAAGGCATTGTATGGCCTCAAACAAGCCCCTTGGGCCTGGTATGACACACTCAAATACTTCCTGAAGAGCAAAGGCTTCATACCTGGTTCCCTAGACCCCACTCTCTTCACGAAGACATATGATGGTGAACTGTTTGTGTGCCAAATATATGTGGATGACATTATCTTCGGCTGCACCAATCAGAAGTACAGTGAAGAGCTTGGATATATGATGCAAGAGCAATATCAGATGTCCATGATGGGAGAGCTAAAGTTCTTCCTCGGTCTCCAAATACGACAGCAACGCAACGACATCTTCATATCTCAAGAGAAGTATCTCAAAGATTGCCTGAAGAAGTTTGGTATGCAAGACTGCAAAGGCTTCACGACGCCAATGCCAGCCAAGCATCATCTGGGTCCCGACGACAATGGTAAAGAGTTCGACCAAAAGGTATACCGCTCCATGATTGGTTCTTTGCTTTATCTATGTGCATCTAGGTCAGATATTATGCTTAGTGTTTGCATGTGTGCTCGATTTCAAGCGGCACCAAAGGAGTCGCATCACTTAGCTGTGAAGCGAATTCTTCGATATTTGGCTCACACCCCAACTCTAGGATTATGGTATCCAAAGGGCTCAGAGTTTGATTTGGTTGGATTCTCAGATGCTGATTATGCTGGTGACAAAGTGGATCGCAAATCTACATCAGGCACATGTCACTTTCTGGGACGATCACTTGTGTGTTGGTCTTCGAAGAAGCAGAACTGTGTATCTCTCTCCACTGCTGAATCTGAATACATTGCTGCTGGATCTTGCTACGCTCAGCTTCTGTGGATGAAGCAAACACTCAAGGACTATGGCATTCATCTGAAGCAAGTGCCACTCTACTGCGACAACGAAAGCGCCATCAAGATTGCCAACAACCCAGTTCAGCACTCGAAGACAAAGCACGTTGAAATTCGTCATCACTTTCTCAGAGATCATGTTGTGAAGGAAGATATTGATATCATACACGTCAACACTGAAGAGCAATTGGCAGATATCTTCACCAAGCCCTTGGATGAGAAGATATTTTGCAAGTTACGGTGTGAGCTAAATATCCTAGAATCCTCAAATGTCCTGTGATCAGGCACACATCCTAACACTTATGCATATTGATGACTTAGATGTGCAACACACGAAGTAAAGTATATCTTCAATCAATGAAGACATACATTCTAAGTGTGAATACATTAATGTGGAATTTGACTTCGGAGCGCCACGATAATTGTGCGTCGTGTCTGGGTCTAATACTTCCTATACGGTGGGTAACGCCACCACCAAATGTTCTGTTTGAAGTGTTTCACTCATGGCGTTACATTTGCTATGTCTTCACATTTGGTTTGGCTTCAATTTCAACATGTCTTCATGATTATCTTCACTATGTTGATTATATATATATATACACTAGTGTTCTGTCCTCTACAGCATTCACTTATAGCTATGTCTTCTTGTTGAATCTTTTGAACTAAGTGAATGTGATCGGACCCTAACCTCTCTATGCTTTCTATCTCAAACTCTATCTCTCCAAATCATATGCATTCTATTGAAACTGTCGAATGTCTTCTCTGCGTCCTTGTCAGCAGAAGATACAGAGACAACCATGAAGTCTGTTTTCAATGCTCATTCCTCCACCTGAAACCCGGAGAAGTGGGAATGACCACCTGACAATCCAGGTGTGCGTGGGATGTGGAACAACCCCCGATATGCTGCATGATGGCCACGTGTTCCTCAGATGTGAATCGCCAGGGGCACCCGTGTAATAATGCAGTGCCGCCCCTGTACCTATAAATACACACCTCACAGCAGTCATTATCTCTTCTTCCACTCTCGCACGAACCCTAGTGCCACCGCTAGCCCTCGATAACGCCGGCGACGAAGCGCTTCGCTGCCGCAACCTCTCCGATGCCGTCTTCATGCCGACCGCGGACATCGTCTTCTCCACCGTCGCCGTAGGTGTCCTCCGTCGCCAAGTTAGGGCACGGACGATCGAACTGCTCGGCCTCCTCTTCCACTCCGTCTAGCAGTTCTTTGTGTGGTAAATAAAACTTCCTTTTTACAGCCCCTTTGATCCTATAGCTTTATCACTTTCTACCACAAGCAGTTTCTATTCACACAAGTTGGATCTCTTTCATACTGCATCTCATAACATGCCTAATCTATTCACTTATGCTTCACAAAGTAGTTAGATTCCTCACTTGTACTGATCCGTGGATTCGTACAAATCTAGAACCAACTCCTTATCTATGAGTGAATGTCTTCGCACGATGAGGTCAATGTCTTCTAAACTGATTTATCTTCAAAATCTTCTGAGAATGCATATGACCTCTTCCCCTTCCCTCGCACCTTAATGCTGTCACAGGTACATGTCCGTGGGAGAATCCCTTGGTTCTCATAGTCTGCATTCATTTGCAGAATTCTTACAGCATCACATAAATTCTCCCGAAGCCAGTTCCTGTCTGTCCAGCAAGCGAAAACCTTTGAAGCCTTTGAACGTATTGAAGCCTTTCAGTTTAAAGTTCATGGCTGCAAAGAAATCAGCAAGGAAGGGTGGCAGAAAGCGTCGAGGAGAAACATCAAGAGATCTGCCCGATGACCTCTCAGAGCTGTACAAGACAGATCCTGAAGAGGATTACAATCAGCACAAGACACGAATCCAATGGATTCGACGCTATTGGGCAGAACAGTGGTTCAAGTACAAATTTGTGACCAAGGAATATGCTGAAAAAATGCCATCATGCGACCATGGGGAGACATCCTCTACAAAAATCTTCAACCCAGGACCAGAGATGAAGCCATTGAACAAGGCTTCTATCCCTGCATGGTTCGTGGACCACAGCCTGCGGATGCTGACCCATCGTCCCTGCTATGGTGTCGTGACGACAATCTGTTTAAGCGCAACTTCCAGTTTGCCCAGAACTCAACGAAGCAGAACAAGAAGACTTTGGGTTTAGATTTCAACCCTGGTCCCTCTGCTCCCCATGCCGATGGAACTCGCGAAGCAGAACCCAATCTTCTTGGGCCCTTCTACAATCCTGAAGGTCTCATCACTCACATCGTCGTTCAAGGAACAGCCGTGAATGAGCCTGCAGATGACGCTGGATCAGATGAAGCGCCTGCAGCGCTGAAGCCAAAGAAGCTGAAGCAGCCAAAAGCTTCAAAGCCGGCCTCTGCACCAAAAATCTCACGGGCGAAGCCACTGGCAACTGCACCTCCTGAAGACAGTGTGCAGTCTGAAGATTTGTCACGCATCTCCAAGCCCCAGAAGGTCAAGATGCCTCTGCCACACACCGGCCAAGAGCTGACAGCTGCTGCCATTCTGCGCAACGATGCCATTGATCTGTCAAGTGATGAAGATCTTGCAGATGACGCTCTTGAGCAACTCATCAAGAGCAAAGAAGAAGCAGAAATATTCAATGATCTGCCTCTCTTTGATGTGACAATCATCCACAACTTCATTGATGAGTGGTTTGACACGCCAAACATCAGCTTCGAAGATCTGCAACTACCCATTGGCCTTAGTGTCGCCTTCCATGGCGCCATTGCTTCAGAGCTAGCTCTCGCTCAGCGCATCGTCGAACTGAAGCAAAAGATTGACTATGAAAAGGCTCAGTTCAAGAAGCATATGGCCAAGCTCAGCGTGGAAGAGGTGAAAAACTTCAAGATTATGCTGCACGAGCTCAAAGAAGCCTTTCTCAAGAAACGCGCAGAAGCTCAGGGTTCTCGGGAGCGCATGAAGAGCCTGGCTGACAAGTGTGTGCAAGGCTACAACGAAGCTGAGAAGCGCAAGGCCCTTGGGCATCCGGGCATTGATCCCAGGATGGCTGCTAAGTAAAAGAAGAAGCCAATTGCGGTCGAACCTCTCGTACGAAGGCAGGAAGCAGATCCCATTGTCTTCCCAACTCGCATGACTGGCTCGAAGCCAAAGGCCCGGTCAACCGCTTCAGAGCTGAAGAAGACGAGGACTGCTGAGGCTGAAGCTAGGAAGAGGAAACATCCTGAAGCCTCTCCTACTGCCCCCTCCAAGAAGAAGAGGAAGACCAAGAAAGAACGGGCTGCTCCCAGAGAGCCCTTGATTGTTGAAGCCATTTCCATGGTTCGTCCTGACGCTGAACGCCAACTGACAATCCATGAGCCTACTTTCACAGAGGCTCATGAAGCTGAAGACTTTCCAGCAGCTGATCACATCGCTGCTGAAGACATTGGTCACCATGACCATGTAGAAGATGGTGCAGTCCTTCCTCAGCTCGAGCACAGCGAACTCATCAGCATTGGTCGTCCTCTGACGCCAATTTCTTAGGATGCTTCATGGGCTGATCGCCCACAAGAGGAAGAAGACTTTGAGGCCCAGCCAACTCCAACTACACAGGCGCCGCCTGCGTTGCGCAGGCTTCGCAAAGGACAAAGGCCTCTAGTCTCTGTGTCTGAAGCTGAAGCTGCTGAAGACATTCCGGCTGCATCAGCCGATGAAGAAGAAGTCCCACAAGCTGCTACTCCCCTGTCCCACCAAGAAGCGGTTCTCGAGGAGAACATGACTGTGACTGACCCTCCAGCTCGTCAAGTGGAGGTTGAAAATCTTGCGGCTGCCACCACCAACACCAATGAAGCCACTGACGTTGTCATGGCTGAAGCTAATGTGGAGCCCTCACCAACAAAAGCACCAGAAGTCAGCGAAGCCACTGATCCCACTGCTTCTGTTCCTGCGCCTGCTGCCGGTCCTCAGTTCGACTATCATGTTGAGCACAGGCCTCAGGTATAGAAGCCAATCCCAAGATTGCCCAGGTTCCCAGGTCCTGCATCAGCACCTGGATCCTTCAATATCAATGGCTTCAGAGCAGACAACACATTCTTCAATAGCTCCAGGAACCCCTACTCAAGGGAAAGAATATCATCTGATTGGTTCTGGAGCTATCCGCAGCGAAGCTATTACTCCTGCATTTTATACAATCAAGTTCACATCTTCCCACACAAGCGTCTTGACATTGAAGGAATAGATGGTCTGCCCTATCTGGAAGAAGCTCTGGATTGCTTCAAAGAGGTTGGATTGCTGCCGTTCGTCACTGACCAAGAGCATTGGAATGAAGAGTTGCTGCTCCAATTCTATGCCACACTTCACATCCGCGGGTATAACAGAGATCCGAAGACTTGGGTCCTGGAGTGGATGACAGGAAATGTTCATCACGAAGCCAAAGCCTTTGACATCATTGAGCTCACTGGTCTACCCACTCCTGGCGATCTCTACGAATCTGGCTGTCAACTTCACAGTGAAGCTCTGGAGAGCATCTTTCAGAAGCCTGAACCTAACATGAGTCAGATGCTCAGTATGATGAAGCCATTGCCCCAAGATGCTAAATATCCCAAAGAGTTATTTGTTGAAGACCTTGAGTATCTGCCAAGAACTATTTATCACATCATAAGGCGAACTCTCTGGCCCATCAAAGGACACTCTCCACATGCCAAGCTGGAAGGTGCAATGAAGACTTTGGTATTCTATATTCTTCATGGCAAATGCTTCAATGCACAGGACTTCTTCATTCGCCAACTTGATGCATCAGGCTCTGATCTGTTTGGCTTGAAGTTCTACGCCCCATGGGTAATGCGACTGATCAAACTTCACTCCGCTATCTCATATCAGCCATCTGCTCGCAATCATCGGATCTTTCTGCCTGATGTGGATATGTCGATTGAAGCCATCTATCCTGAGCCTGCCAAGGAACCTCTCAGTCTTCAGAATGCACAGCATCAAAGTTTTTCTCAGAACATTGAAGGAGTTGAAGCAGTCACTCGTGTGTATCCTTTGGCTGGCACTACACGTGCACCACATCCTGCCCTCACTGAAGCCACTGATAGTACAACTGCCCCACGACCCAAGAAGCGCACTCGTGTTCTCAATGACCGAGAGCTTCTTGTGGCTCTTCATCAGAAACAAGATAGGCATCATGACTGGCTGAAGCGTCAAATGCAAAGCCTCTTGGTGGATGTTAATCACATTCGCAATCTTGCCACCAAGAATGCCTTTGTTGCCCATGAAACCTCTCGACGCACATGGAAAGGGCTGACGCTGATGTGTTCTGAAGATGATCTTCAAGAGGATGGCTTCTCTGAGCACTTCAAGTTTGACTCCACACCTCCTCGAAGGGCAGTGCTGCGACGAACTCCGCCTCTTGAAGACTCTGAGTTCTCTTCCTCTGCTGCAACTGTAAATGCCAGAGTGATCGAGGATGAAGACAATGCCACTTCACCGCCACCTCCTTCAGCACGCTTCGACACTGCTCCAAGCTCTTCTGCACCGCCGAACACCATCGACGACCCTGCTGCTTCACCTACTCTTCATGGGAACGAGTAGATGCTCTATGTCTTCAAACCTTTTTGGTCCTTACTGACAAAAGGGGGAGAAGCATATGAGTTTGATAGTCTTCAAGCGGGTCCATATGGGCGGGTGCTTCATATTTTTGCTTCGTGTTTACAACTCTCGTTTTGATACATTTGGTTCTTTGAGTTGTAACACTTAAACTCGATGGTCGTCTGATACTTATTTGCCATTTTGTGATGCGATGATAAATTCCGCATGTGCGACGATAAATTCCGCACTTAGATCACTTTGCAGACGTCCATTTTCCATTATGCATGTCATTATCTTCACATACCTTCACATGCATAGTGGATTGTCATCATAAGTTAAAGAGGATCTCCACAAGCACAACCTGCCATGTGCATTTGCATTCCAAAAGCAAATTACTTATATGCACATCTTCAGGGGGAGCCCTTGCAACTTATGAAGACAAATCCTTATCCTTTACAATTTCACATATTATATTCCCCGTTGAAAACTTCAACTAGTTTGTCATCAATCACCAAAAAGGGGGAGATTATAAGTGCATCTAGTGCCACCCCTAGTTGGTTTTGGAGTATTGACGATAAACCTAGTTGAGGGACTAATGTGTTTGTGAGAATTGCAGGATAACACAGGTAGAAGTCCCTCATTGATTCGGTTTTCCACCAGAGATGACCCCTAAAATGTATGAAGACATTGATGTCAAAGGTGGTATATGAAGATATTCACATTGAAGACTATGACAAGAGAAGACATCGCATGAAGCCTATGGAGCTCAAAGACTTAGATCTTTCGTGGTTCTTTTTCTTCTTTATTGAGTCATAGGAACCACCGTACTGTTAAGTGGGGTCCAAGAGAACCAGTCAGAATGACTGAAGTGATGCTTAACCAAAACCTATGTCTTCGAGTGAAGACTATGAGAGCGAATCTTGTCCAGAGTCGGACAAGTCAGCTTTGCTTGTAGCCCAAGTAAAGTTGTCGTGTGAGTTTGAAATCTGACCGTTGGAACACGTGTCAGTTCCTTAGTGACCCAGGGTCATTTCGGACAAATCGGGTCGGGTTGCCTAGTGGCTATAAATAGCCCACCCCCTACAACCATAAATGGTTGGCTGCTCAGAGTTAGTGTACAGCTTTTGTCGTTTGAGAGCAACCCACCTCGAAGCCTTTGAGAGAGAATTCCTTGCGAGGATAAAGCCCTAACCACCCAAAGCCAAAGAGAATTAGGCATCACTTAAGTCTTCTTGTCTGTGTGATCTGAAGACTTATTACACTTGAGGACTGTGAATCCTCCAGCCGGTTAGGCGTCGTGTTCTGAGCATCCAAGAGACATTGTGGATCGCCGATGAACGAAGTCTATGAAGGTTTGGGAGTCTACCTTGAAGACTTACCAGAGTGATTGGGCGAGGTCTGTGTGACCTTAGCTCAAGGGGAATGCGGTGAGGACTGGGTGTCCTGAGCTGCGTGTTCAGGACTGGGTGTCCGGGACTGTGTGTCCTCAGGTTTAAATACCTAGCCGCCCTAACCAGACGTACAGTTGTCACAGCAACTGGAACTGGTCCAACAAATCATTGTCTTCAACGTGTCACTGGTTTCATCCTTTCCATCCCTTTACTTACTGTTGGTCCTTGTGAAGTCATTGTATGATTGCACTATCTTTTATCTTCACTGAGTGACTGCGTGTTCTGTTTGGCTTCATAATATCTTCCTACCTGATCCTTACTACATTGCTGCTATTAGTCATTGTGCTTTCACTCCATTGAATACTTGACTATGGTTTTCCTAGTGTAGTCTACCTTCCGCTGCAGGGTAATAGGTTTATTTCTATCGTTTGTCTTCATAACTTCCACGTTTTGAAGACTTTCATAAAAATCGCCTATTCACCCCCCCTCTAGTCGATATAACGCACTTTCATAGTAACATTGCCCCTTCTCTCTTTTTCTCTCATTTTTTTGGGCCTCTCTTTTTTATGGCCTTTCTCTTTTTTCTTTCTTTTTTCGAAGAACTTTCCTCACATGGGACAATGCTCCAATAATGAAAATCATCACACTTTTATTTACTTTACAACTCAAGAATTACAACTCGACACTTAGAACAGAATATGACTCTATGTGAATGCCTCCGGCGGTGTACCGGGATATGCAATGAATCAAGAGTGACATGTATGAAAGAATTATGAAAGTGGATTTGCCACAAATACAATTTTAACTACATGATCATGAAAGGCAATATGACAATGATGAAGCGTGTCATAATAAACAGGACGGTGGAAAGTTGCATGGCAATATAACTCAGAATGGCTATGGAAATGCCATTGTAGGTAGGTATGGTGGCTGTTTTGAGGAAGATATAAGGAGGCTTATGTGTGATAGAGAATATCATATCACGGGGTTTGGATGCACCGGCAAAGTTTGCACCAACTCTCAAGGTGAGAAAGGGCAATGCACGGTACCGAAGAGGCTAGCAATGATGGAAGGGTGAGAGTGCGTATAATCCATGGACTCAACATTAGTCATAAAGAACTCATATACTTATTGCAAAAATCTACAAGTCATCAAAACCAAGCACTACGCGCATGCTACTAGGGGGATAGATTGGTAGGAAAAGACCATAGCTCGTCCCCGACCGCCACTCATAAGGAAAGCAATCAAAGAACACCCCATGCTTCAAATTTGTCACACGACTTTTACCATACGTGCATGCTACGGGACTTGCCAACTTCAACACAAGTATTTCTCAATTCCATAATTACTCAACTAGCACAACTCTAATATTACCACCTTTATATCTCAAAACAACTATCAAGAATCAAACTTCTCATAACATTTAATGCACTCTATATGAATGTTTTTATTATACCCATCCCGGATGCCTATCATATTAGGACTAATTTCATAACCAAAGCAGGTTACCATGTTTTTCTAAAAGGCTCTCAAAATAATATAATTGAAGCATTAGAGATCAATAATTTCTATAAAATAAAACCACCACCGTGCTCTAAAAAGGTATACGTGAAGCACATAGAGTAAAATTATCTAGCTCAAAAGATATAAGTGAAGCACATAGAGTATTCTAATAAATTCCATGTGTGTCTCTCCCAAAAGGTGTGTACAGCAAGGATGACTGTGGTAAACCAAAAAGCGAAGACTCAAATCATAGAAGACGCTCCAAGCAAAACACATATCATCTGGTGAATAAAAATATAGCCTCAAGTAAAGTTACCGATAGATGAAGACGAAAGAGGGGATGCCTTCCGGGGCATCCCCAAGCTTAGGCTTTTGGTTGTCCTTGAATTTTACCTTGGGGTGCCTTGGGCATCCCCAAGCTTTGGCTCTTGCCACTCCTTGTTCCAAAATCCATCAAATCTTTACCCAAAAACTTGAAAACTTCACAACACAAAACTCAACAGAAAATCTCATGAGCTCCGTTAGTATAAGAAAACAAACCACCACTTCAAGGTACTGTAATGAACTCATTCTTTATTTATATTGGTGTTAAAACTACTGTATTCCAACTTCTCTATGGTTCATACCCCCCGATACTAGCAATAGATTCATCAAAATAAGCAAACAACACACGAAAAACAGAATCTGTCAAAAACAGAATAGTCTGTAGTAATCTGTAGGTTTCTAATACTTCTGTAACTGCAAAAATCCTGATAAATTAGGACATCCTAAATAATTTGTATATTGATCTACTGCAGTTGGAATCAGTATTTTATCGCTCTTTGGTTAAAAATGAAAATTATTCTCGTGAGCGCATACTTTCTGTTTTTTCAGCAACATCAAATAACAATCATCCAAGAAGATCCTAAAGGCTTTACTTGGCACAAAAACTAATTAAAACATAAAAAACAATCATAACAGAGGATACATGATTTATTTATTACTAAACAGTAACAAAAAGCAAGGAACAAAAATAAAATTGGGTTGCCTCCCAACAAGCGCTATCGTTTAACACCCCTAGCCAGGCATTGATAATTTCAATGATGCTCACATGAAAGACAAGAATTGAAGCACAAAGAGAGCATCATGAAACACATGAAAAACACATCTAAGTCTAACATACTTCCTATGCATAGGCATCTTATAGGCAAAAAAATTATCATAGCAAGCAAAAACTAGCATATGCAAGGAAGCGGAAAGAAACAATAGCAATCTCAACATAACGAGAGGTAATTTAGTAACATGAAAATTTCTACGATCATATTTTCCTCTCTCATATAATTACATGTGGGATCATAAGCAAATTCAACAAAATAGCTATCACATAAAATATTTTCAACACGATCCACATGCATGCAAAGTTGACACTCTTCCAAAATAGTGGGATTAACATTAACTAAAGTCATGACCTCTCCAAACCCACTTTTATCAAAAACTTCATAAGATTGAACATTCTCCAAATATGTGGGATACAAAGTTGACACTCTTCAAAACCCACTTTCAATATTATTGCAAACATTATTATCAATCTCATATTCATCATGGAGCTTAAATAAATTTTCAAGATCATAAGAAGACTCACCCCAATCATGATCATTGCAACAAATAGTAGTCATAGCAAAACTAGCATCCCCAAGCTTGAGGTTTTGCATATCATTAACACAATTGACATTAAGAGAATTTATAATAACATCATTGCAATCATGCTTTTCATCGAAGGAACTATCAAGTATGGGTGCAATAGCAACGATCTCATGTTTAACATAAGGAACTATAGCAAATTCATCTTCATAAATATTGGCATCATGGCCACAAGAATAGCAAGCATCATGTTCATCAAGGGATATTTCAATCAAATCAATCATCGGAATCATAATTATCTATAGATTCATGCATATCATTATTTTCTTCCAAAGCAACGGTCATTCTTTCAATAAAATCTTTGACATAGACACTATGAGCATAGTTTTCATAGCAATATTTAAGTATGTCAAAATTTTCAGATTCGTAGAGAGTAATATCATACTTTTCAATCAAAGAAGCAACTTCATAAGCACCCTTAAAAGCAACAAATTCTTCAATTTGTTCGATATCGTAGTAACTATAAACACCCTTTGCATAAGAAGATAAGATTTCATTATCATTAAACTCACATAGGTAGGGGAGGTGTTTTTTAGTGTTCTTAGAGCAACATGTAAAACCATAAATTTCACAAAGATTCCAAGCATAACACAACAATTTGTTCATTTGGTCCCATAAGAGTCTCCCTTTTTCAGATAAATGGTGACGCACAAAATGAGCATGCTCATCTAAAGATTTCCCATCAACTAGGCTAGTTGGGGTTTCAATACGAGCGCATAAGGATCAAAGATGATCCAAGTGGAACACTTTAAGTGGATCCATATCAATAGATTTTTAGCAAGCAAAGATGCAAGCAAATAGAAGGCACATGGAAACACAAACAAAGATACATAGGGGAAGAAGGCGAAGAAAAGGCAAAGGTTTTCGAAAATCATTTTAGAAGTGGGGGAGAGGAAAACGAGAGGCAAATGGCAAATATTTTAATGTGAGGGAGAAGAGTTTATGATGGGTACTTGGTATGTCTTGACTTGAGCATAGATCTCCCCGGCAACGGCGCCAGAAATCCTTCTTGCTACCTCTTGAGCATGCGTTGGTTTTCCCTTGAAGAGGAAAGGGTGATACAGCAAAGTAGCGTAAGTATTTCCCTCAGTTTTTGAGAACCAAGGTATCAATCCAGTAGGAGACTACACGCAAGTCACCTAGTACCTGCACAAACACAGAAGAACCTCGCAACCAACGCGATAAAGGGGTTGTCAATCCCTTCACAGTCACTTACGAGAGTGAGATCTGATAGAGATAATAAGATAAATATTTTTGGTATTTTTGTTATATAGATTGAAAAGTAAAGATTGCAAAATAAATATTAAACTAGAATTGTAGATCGGAAACTTATATAATGTAAAGTAGACCTGGGGGCCATAGGTTTCACTAGTGGCTTCTCTCAAGATAGCATATATTACGGTGGGTGAACAAATTACTGTCGAGCAACTGATAGAAAAGCGCATAGTTATGATCATATCTAGGCATGATCATGAACATAGGCAACACTGATAACCCACAAGTATAGGGGATCAATTGTAGACTCTTTCAATAAGTAAGAGTGTCGAACCCAACGAGGAGCTAAAGGTAGAACAAATATTCCCTCAAGTTCTATCGACCACCGATACAACTCTACGCACGCTTGACGTTCGCTTTACCTAGAACAAGTATGAAACTAGAAGTACTTTGTAGGTGTTGTCGGATAAGTTTGCAAGATAATAAAGAGCGCATAAATAAAAAGTAGGGGCTGTTTAGATAAAGACACAACTAAATTAGTTTTAGTAAAGAGCTTTTTGTTACGATAAAGTTATTTGTCCCTAGGAAATCAATAACTAGACCGGTAATCATTATTGCAATTTTATTTGAGGGAGAGGCATAAGCTAACATACTTTCTCTACTTGGATCATATGAACTTATGATTGGAACTCTAGCAAGCATCCGCAACTACTAAAGATCATTAAGGTAAAACCCAACCATAGCATTAAAGTATCAAGTCCTCTTTATCCCATACGCAAACAACCTACTTACTCGGGTCTGTGCTTCTGTCACTCACGCCACCCACCATAAGCAAATCATGAACATATTGCAAACCCTATAGCGGGAATCCCTCACACTTGCGCGACACGGAGAGCACCATAGGACAGCACCAATAATAAAACATGCAACTCAAACCAATCACAATCATCAAATAACCCATAGGACAAAACGGATCTACTCAAACATCATAGGATAGCCATACATCATTGGGAAATAATATATAGCGTTGAGCACCATGTTTAAGTAGAGATTACAGTGGGTAAGAGAGAGGTTACACCGCTGCATAGAGGGGGGAAGAGTTGGTGATGATGGCGGTGAAGTTGTTGGTGAAGATTGCGGTGATGATGATGGCCCCCGGTGGCACTCCGGTGCCACCGGAAGCGAGGGAGAGAGAGCCCCCTCCTTATTCTTATTCCTTGACCTCCTCCCTAGAGGGGAGAAGGGTTTCCCCTCTTGTCCTTGGTCTCCAGGGCATGGGAGGGGCGAGATCCCCTCCGAGATTGGATCTGTCTCTCTGTCTCTATCTGTTTCTGCGTTCTCAGATTCTACCCTTTCATTGTTTCTTATATTCCTGGAGATCCGTAACTCCGATTGGGCCGAAATTTTAACAGGATCTCTATCCGGATATTAGCTTTCTTGCGGTGAAAGAAGGGAACCAACCGCCTTACGGGGTGGCCACAAGGGTCACTGGCGCGCCCAGGGGGTGGGGCGCGCCCCCCCTGCCTCGTGCCTCCCTCGGGCACCGTCTCGCGTGGATTTTTCTTCCCAAAAATCATATATATTCCAAAAAAAATATCCGTCATTTTTTATCCCATTTGGACTCTGTTTGATATGGATATTCTGCGAAACAAAAAACATGCAACAAACAGGAACTGGCACTGGGCACTGGATCAATATGTTAGTCCCAAAAATAGTATAAAAAGTTGCCAAAAGTATATGAAAGTTGTAGAATATTGGCATGGAACAATCAAAAATTATAGATACGATGGAGACATATCATCATCCCCAAGCTTAATTCCTGCTCGTCCTCGACTAGGTAAATGATAAAAAGGATAATTTTTGATGTGGAATGCTACCTAACATAATCTTGATCACATATCTAATCATGGCATGAATATTAAGATACGAGTGATTCAAAGCAATAGTCTATAATTTTACATAAAAACAATAATACTTCAAGCCTACTAATAAAGCAATCATGTCTTTTCAAAATAACATGGCCAAAGAAAGTTATCCCTACAAAATCATATGGTATGGCTATGTCCATCTTCACCACACAAAATATTTAAATCATGCACTACCCCGATGACAAGCCAAACAATTGTTTCATACTTTTGACGTTCTCAAACCTTTTCAACTTTCACGCAATACATGAGCGTGAGCCATGGACATAGCATTATAGGTGGAATAGAATGGTGGTTGTGGAGAAGACAAAAAGGAGAAGATGGTGTGCATCCAACTTGCTTGCTCATGAAGACCTCGGGCATTTGAGGAATCCCATCATCAGAATATACAAGCCAAGTTCTATAATGAAAATTCCCACTAGTATATGAAAGTGATAACTCAAGGGACTCTCTATATGAAGAACATGGTGCTACTTTGAAGCACAAGTGTGGTAAAAGGATAGTAACATTGCCCCTTCTCTCTTTTTCTCTCATTTTTTGGGGCCTTCTCTTTTTTGGCCTTTCTCTTTTTTCCTTTTTTATTTTTTTTATTTTTTCATCCGGAGTCTCATCCCGACTTGTGGGGGAATCATAGTCTCCATCATCTTTTCCTCACTGGGGCAATGTTCTAATAATGATGATCATCACACTTTTATTTACTTACAACTCAATATTACAACTCGATATCTAGAACAAAGATATGACTCTATATGAATGCCTCTGGCGGTGTACCGGGATGTGCAATGATCTAGCATAGCAATGACATCAAAAAAACGGACAAGCCATGAAAACATCATGCTAGCTATCTTACGATCATGCAAAGCAATATGACAATGAATGCTCAAGTCATGTATATGATGATGATGGAAGTTTCATGGCAATATATCTCAGAATGGCTATGGAAATGCCATGATAGGTAGGTATGGTGGCTGTTTTGAGAAAGGTATATGGTGGGTTTAAGGTACCGGCAAAATTTGCACGGTACTAGAGAGGCTAGCAATGGTGGAAGGGTGAGAGTGCGTATAATCCATGGACTCAACATTAGTCATAAAGAACTCACATACTTATTGCAAAAGTCTATTAGCTATCAAAACAAAGTACTATGCGCATGCTCCTAGGGGGATAGATTGGTAGGAAAAGACCATCGCTCGTCCCCGACCGCCACTCATAAGGAAGAGAATCAATAAATAAATCATGCTCCGACTTCGTTACATAACGGGTCACCATATGTGTATGCTACGGGAATCACAAACCTCAACACAAGTATTTCTACTAATCCGCAACTACCCTCTAGCATGACTCTAATATCACCATCTTTATATCGCAAAACTATTGCAAGGAATCAAACATATCATATTCAGTGATCTACAAGTTTTATGTAGGATTTTATGACTAACCATGTGAATGACCAGTTCCTGTCATCTCTCTAAATAGATATAAGTGAAGCAAGAGAGTTTAATTCTTTCTACAGAAGATATGCCCATGCTCTAACAAATATAAGTGAAGAAAAAGAGCATTCTACAAATGGCGGTTTTCTATGTAAAGATAAACAGGCAATCCAAACTTCAAATGATATAAGTGAAGCACATGAAGCATTCTATAAAGCCATACTCAAAAGATTTAAGTGAAGTGAAATGAGCATTCTATAAATCAACCAAGGACTATCTCATACCAGCATGGTGCATAAAAGAAAATTGAAAACTAAAGCAAAAAGATGCTCCAAGATTGCACATATCGCATGAACGAAACGAATCCGAAAACATACCGATACTTGTTGAAGAAAGAGGGGATGCCTTCCGGGGCATCCCCAAGCATAGACGCTTGAGTCTCCTTGAATATTTAATTGGGGTGCCTTGGGCATCCCCAAGATTGAGCTCTTGCCTCTCTTCCTTCTTCTCACATCGAGACCTTCTCGATCATCGAACACTTCATCCACACAAAACTTCAACAGAAAACTCGGTAAGATCCGTTAGTATAATAAAGCAAATCACTACTCTAAGTACTGTTGCAAACCAATTCATATTTTGTTTTTGCATTGTAGATACTGTAATATAACTTTTACATGGCTTAATCCACTGATATAAATTGATAGTTTCATCAAAACGAGCAAACTATGCATCAAAAACAGAATCTGTCTAAAACAGAACAGTCTGTAATAATCTGAACATTCACCATACTTCTGATACTTGAAACGTTCTGCAAAAATTAGGAAAAATAAAAAATTTGTATATAAAGACAGTGCAGAAAGAATCAGAACCATTTGACGTTCCAGCAAAAAATGTAAAATCGCGCACTACAGCCAAAGTTTCTGTCCTGCACCGTACAAACCATCAAGCAAATGTAAACATCCTAAAGGCAAACCTTGGCACATTATTTTTATAATACAATGGAATTGTACAAGGGGATAATTATTTTTGTTGAAAAGTTTCTGTAATCAAGATTCACAAAGTTTCCGTGAGCATGAACAAAGTTCAGGGCTAGCTCCCACTTCAACAATGCTTGTCTCTCTCACTTTCGCTTTTCTTTTTGAAAAAGTTTTAGGTTCCCCTCTTTATTTTTGTTGTTTTTTAACTATGTGAAAGAACTCAACAGAAATAAATGAGTCTCTAAAACTTCCGGTTTGTCTCCCTGGCAGCGCTTTCTTTAAAGCCATTAAGCTAGGCATATAGTGCTCAAGTAGTGAATCCACCCGGATCCCAAGGTATATCAAAGCCAATTTTAATTAACAATGATTTGTAATTTAGTGGTGAGCACAAAGTAACATATATCATGTAACAACAAAGTCTAACTCTCTTCCTATGCATTGGCATGTCATAAAAGAACAATTCATGCACACATAGTAAAGGCCAATGCATAATATAAACAGTTTCTGGCAATTTTATCGTATTGGGAACATAGAGAGGTGGAGATATAGTTCCTCTCTCATAATAATTGAAAGTAGGAGCAGCAAGCACATGCATATTATATTCATCAAAATTATAATGTGTAATAGTAAAACGCAACCCATCAATATAATCCTTAATAAGAGAAAACTTCTCCGATATAGTGTAGTCGGGAGAATTCAAAAAGATAATAGGACTATCATGTGTGGGTGCAATAGAAACAATTTCATGTTTAACATAAGGAACTATAGCAAGTTCATCTCAATAAGCATAATTCATATTGGCATCTTGGCCACAAGCATAGCAAGCATCATCAAAAAGGGATAGTTCAAAAGAATCAACGGGGTCATAACAATTAAACAATGTATGAGTTGAAGAGTTACTATCATTAGAAGGTGGGCACGGGTGATCAATCCGCTCTTCCTACTTTTGTTCTTCGCTCTCCTCCTCATGTTTTTCATCCAATGAGCTCACAGTTTCATCAATTTCTTCTTCCATAGGTTCCTGCAAAATATTAGTCTCATCTGGGACAGCGGAGACTTTCTCAATAAACGCATCAATATCGGAATTGTATTCATAATTCTCATAACAATATTTAAGGATAGCTAAATTTTCAGGTCTGTAGACAGCATCATAAAGATTTTCATATTCTTTGAACATAGACTCAATTTCATAAGCACCCATAAAAGCAACAAATTCTTCTATTTGTTCCACATCATAATAGTCATATATACCTCCAGCATAAGAAGCCAAGGTTTCATTATCATTAAATTTGCATGAAAAGGGAAGGTGTGGAGACTTCATCCTAGAGCAACAAGTATAATCATATCTCAAGCATAGTTGCCTAGCATACCACATCAACATATAAATTTGATCCCATAATAGTTTCCCTTTTTGAGTCAAGCGATAATCCCTAAAGTATTCACGTTGATCCAACGTGTCTCCCATTACCAAATTGAATGGGGTTTTCTATGGACTATCAAAGTAGTACATAATATCTGTCACATAACGAGCATCGAGGGTTTTAGGAGGTTCCCCATCTCCATGAGTAGCAAGTAAACAATTTTTTTTGGTATTTCGTGTTCCATATCCATAACTAAAGATAGATAACAACTTAGAACAGCAAATAAAAAATACTTAGTGATAAAGAAAACAAGCACACACGAGAATATTCACCCCACGCTATTGCTCCCCGGCAACGGCGCCAGAAAAAGGTCTTGATAACCCACAAGTATAGGGGATCAATTGTAGCCTCTTTTGATAAGTAAGAGTGTGAACCCAACGAGGAGCTAAAGGTAGAACAAATATTCCCTCAAGTTCTATCGACCACCGATACAACTCTACGCACGCTTGATGTTCGCTTTACCTAGAACAAGTATGAAACTAGAAGTACTTTGTAGGTGTTGTTGGATAAGTTTGCAAGATAATAAAGAGCGCGTAAATAAAAAGTAGGGGATGTTTAGATAAATACACAACTAAATTAGTTTTAGTAAAGAGCTTTTTGTTACGAGAAAGTTATTTGTCCCTAGGCAATCGATAACTAGACCGGTAATCATTATTGCAATTTTATTTGAGGGAGAGGCATAAGCTAACATACTTTCTCTACTTGGATCATATGAACTTATGATTGGAAATCTAGAAAGCATCCACAACTACTAAAGATCATTACGGTAAAACCCAACCATAGCATTAAAGTATCAAGTCCTCTTTATCCCATACGCAAACAACCTACTTACTCGGGTCTGTGCTTCTGTCACTCACGCCGCCCACCATAAGCAAATCATGAACATATTGCAAACCCTACAGCGGGAATCCCTCACACTTGCGTGACACGGGGAGCACCATAGGACAGCACCAATAATAAAACATGCAACTCAAACCAATCACGATCATCAAATAACCCATAGGACAAAACGGATGTACTCAACCATCATAGGATAGCCATACATCATTGGGAAATAATATATAGCGTTGAGCATCATGTTTAAGTAGAGATTACAGCGGGTAAGAGAGATGTTACACCACTGCATAGAGGGGGCAAGAGTTGGTGATGATGGCAGTGAAGTTGTTGGTGAAGATTGCGGTGATGATGATGGCCCCCGGTGGCACTCTGGTGCCACCGGAAGCGAGGGAGAGAGAGCCCCCTCCTTCTTCTTCTTCCTTGACCTCCCCCCTAGAGGGGAGAAGGGTTTCCCCTCTGGTCCTTGGTCTCCATGGCACGGGAGGGGCGAGAGCCCCTCCGAGATTGGATCTGTCTCTCTGTCTCTATCTGTTTCTGCGTTCTCAGATTCTACCCTTTCATCGTTTCTTATATTCCTGGAGATCCGTAACTCCGATTGGGCTGAAATTTTAACACGATCTCTATCCGGATATTAGATTTCTTGCGGCGAAAGGAGGGCACCAAGCGCCTTACGGGGTGGCCACGAGGGTCAGGGGTGCGCCCAGGGGGGTGGGGCGCCCCCCTGCCTCATGCCTCCCTCGGGCACCGTCTCGCGTGGATTTTTCTTCCCAAAAATCATATATATTCCAAAAAAAATCTCCGTTAGTTTTTATCTCATTTGGACTCCGTTTGATATGGATATTCTACGAAACAAAAACATGCAACAAACAGGAACTGACACTGGGCACTGGATCAATATGTTAGTCCCAAAAATAGTATAAAAAGTTGCCAAAAGTATATGAAAGTTGTAGAATATTGGCATGGAACAATCAAAAATTATAGATACGATGGAGAATTATCAATCACGTCCATGTCAAGTAGACCGAAATGATTCTGCATCTACTACTATTACTCCACACATCGACCGCTATCCAGCATGCATCTAGAGTATTAGGTTCAAAACAACAGAGTAACGCATTAGGCAAGATGACATGATGTAGAGGGATAAACTCAAGCAATATGATATAAACCCCATCTTTTTATCCTCGATGGAAACTATACAATACGTGCCTTGCTGCCCCTGCTACCACTGGGAAAGGACGCCACAAGATTGAACCCAAAGCTAAGCACTTCTCCCATTGCAAGAAAGATCAATCTAGTAGGCCAAACCAAACGATAATTCGAAGAGACTTGCAAAGATATCAAATCATGCATATAAGAATTCAGAGAAGAATCAAATATTGTTCATAGATAATCTTAATCATAAACCCACAATTCATCGGATCTCGGCAAACACACTGCAAAAAGAATTACATCGAATAGATCTCCAAGAACATCGAGGAGAACTTTGTATTGAGATCCAAAGAGAGAGAAGAAGCCATCTTGCTAATAATTATGGACCCAAAGGTCTATGGTAAACTACTCACACATAATTGGAGAGGCTATGGCATTGATGTAGAACCCTCCGTGATCGAATCCCCCTCCGGCAGATCGCCGGAAAAGGTCCCCAGATGGGATCTCACAGGTACAGAAGGTTGCGACAGTGGAATAGTGGTTTCGTGGCTCCCCTAGATGTTTTAGGGATATGAGAGTATATATAGGCGAAAGAAGTAGGTCGGTGGAGCTGCGAGGGGCCAATGAGGGTGGGGCGCGCCTGGCCCCCCTTGGCGCGCCGCCCTACCTCGTGGCCGCCTCACTGCTTCCTTGACATCCACTCCAAGTCTCCTGGATTGCGTTTGTTCCAAAAAAGATCCTGGCGAAGGTTTCATTCGGTTTGGATTCCGTTTGATATTCCTTTTCTGCGAAACACTGAAATAGGTAAAAAATAGCAATTTGCACTGGGCCTTCGATTAATAGGTTAGCACCAAAAATAATATAAAAGTGCATAATAAAGCCCATAAACATCCAAAACAGATAATATAATAGCATGGAACAATCAAAAATTATAGATATGCTGGAGACGTATCAGTGGGTTGTGCCCCCCTCGGGGCACCCCCTAGGTGCTTCTCCGGCCCATTGGGTGTCTTCTGGTCCATAAAAATTCCACAAAAAGTTTCGCTGCGTTTGGACTCCGTTTGGTATTGATTTTCTGCGATGTCAAAAGTACAATAGGTTAGTACCAAAAAATGATATAAAACGATTGTAAAACATCCAAGAATGATAATATAACAGCATGAAACAATCAAAAATTATAGTTACGTCGGAGACGTATTGTAATGCACTGGACACACCCGCCGGTGGTCGTTACTCCTGGCAGTTCTAGACTAGCCCCACATATCAATACTAGTCTTTTCTGCACACTTTGTTCTCACTCGTGCGCACCCGGGAGCAACTTCCCGGTCGGTCACCCATCCTGAAGTTACTCCAAGATGAGCACACTTAACTTTGGAGTTCTGTCTGAATGGGCTTCTGAAAAAGAAGGAATTCCTTATTGATATGAGTAGTCTATCATCCCTATTAAGCCAGGCTATCACATACACTCCCACTCAGAGGAACTGTAACACCCGGATATGATTTTCCCAATATGTACTCCAACTCTAGCCGTTTCTGGCGTTAAGTTATTTTATTTTCTCGAGTTCGGGTTTTTGTCTCCGTGTGTTGTTATCGTTGTCATGCATCTCATATCATGTCATCATGTGCATTGCATTTGCATACGTGTTCATCTCATGCATTCGAGCATTTTCCCCGTTGTCCGTTTTGCATTCCGGCGCTCCGTTCTCCTCTGGTGGTCATTTCTACCTTTCTTTTGTGTGTGGGGATTAAACATTTCCGGATTGGACCGACACTTTCCAAGCGGCCTTGGTTTACTACCGGTAGACCGCCTGTCAAGTTTCGTACCATTTGGACTTCGTTTGATGCTCCAACGGTTAACCGAGGGACCGAAAAGGCCTCGTGTGTGTTGCAGCCCAAAACACCTCCAAGTTGGCCCAAAACCCACCAAAACCCTATCCATCATATAGAGCGTTCGATCACGATCGCGTGGCCGAAAACTGCACCTCATTTGGACTCTCCTAGCTCCCTCTATGCCTATTTAAAGACCCCTCCTCGAAAATCCCGGATCCCCTCCATCCCTAACCCTCGATCCACCACCTCGCGCCGTGCCGGACACGTCCGGTCCGGCCGGACACGTCCGCCCGATCCGCCGCCGCCAATCCCGCGCCGCCACATGGTGCCTCCGTGCCCACTTCGCCGCCCGCCCGCGAGGGCCCGGAGCCGACCCTCTTCTTCCCCGACCGGGCCGCGCCAGCGCGCCCCGCCGCGCCGCTTCTTCCCCGAGGTCGGCTGCCTCGCCGCCAAGCTCCTCCGCGCGCCCGCCGCCGGCGAGCTCGGCACCGTCACCGGGTCGCCGCACCACCCGGACCGCCCCGCGCCTCCTCATCGCCGGGAGCGCCGCGGCGAGCCCCCGCGGCCACTCCGGCCATCTCCGCCCCCGCGCCAACCTCCTCCTCCGTCGGCTGACTTCAATGCCGGCGAGTAGTCCAGCCATCCTCGAAGTTCGTGCCGCTGCTACAGTAACTGGATCTAGATCTGGGTTTTGGACGGTTGACTTCTCCCCGAAACCCTAATATTTTACCCTTGTTCATCGTGCCGTAACTTTGCACCCGTACCTCCGTTTTGGGCATATAGCATATCAAAATGTTCATCTAAGAGAGCACATCATTTCATCTCATTGCATCATTTTCATTTGAGTTCATCTTGATGCCCGAAATGCTGTTGGAAGAATGCTATTTGAGATAATTGTCAGATCTGCTGCTCCAATTAGATATTTGTCATTTTTGCCATGATTATTGTGTGCATGATATGCCCCTGAGCTCTACATGAGTTTTCTTATATGTTTTGCCATCTATCCAGAGGTGCAACCCATGTATTTTTGTGATGTGTGTGGTGACTAGCACAAGCTTGCAAAGTGGAGCATTCGTTAATGCTGATTTTAGGGACTTAGCAATTCCACTAAGTCCTTGAGCTGTTTATCTCAATATGCCATATGTTCATGTTGTTTCCTAATGATCCGTGCCTCTTTTGAGGATGATCAGTAAGGAGGTTTTGTTAATCTTGTAGTGATCTATCCATCCATGTCTTTGTTTGCAATTATGGAGCACCCTAGCTTGAGTCAATCGAGCTCTACTTTTGTCATTTCGTGAATCTGGGCAGATTGTCTACTTGTTAGCAATTTTGCCGAGGATGTTGTAGTCGATCCGTGCATGCTATGTTATTTTTATTGCCATGTCTAGCTTGTATTTTGTGTATTCTTGATGGGTGTATGCTTAGATTGTCATGACTTGCTCTGTAGTGAGTGCATTGAGCTCGTAAACACGCCTACTTGATATCTGTTTCAGCATGCTCCAGTTTTCACTAAGTCTGAGAACTGATTGTGGTTTTGCCATGTTCACATGCTTGCAATTGTATTTTCTGATCCCTTTTGGCTCAAGGTCACTAAGGGACTTTTGTTAAGCTCTTTGAGTAGCTCCATGCCATGCTTTACTTTTCCATGTTCAGGTCATGTAGCATATAGTTTTCATGCTCCAAAGAGTGCTATCTGATCTGAAATTCCAGACAAGTGTTAATTTCACTAAGTCTGAAATCTGTTTACCAAATGCATTTTTGCCATGCTTGTTTGAACCTGTTAATGGATGAATTGGCCGTAGCTCAGTTCTAGTATTTTGTTAAGAATCATGAATGGATCCCTGCCATGTATTTTGATGCCATGTTTGGGTGTTGTAGCATGTTCATCTTGTTGCATTTAGATGACTACTTGCTGTAAATCGCAGAACGTGGTCATATTTGAATTGCTTGCCATTTCCAAACCGTAACTCCGATTCCGGCGTTCTTTATATCGTTTTCAAGCGATTTCATCTCATCTTTCCAGTGGAACACTTGTATTTCCAAGTTGAGGCCAGGTTCTTTCATTCCTTGTCAAATCTTGCATATGCATCACATATTACATCCCGCATAGCATACCATGTTTGCATCATATTGTTTGAGCCTTGCACGTGGTTGATTGTGTCCTTGTTGCTTGTTTGTCTTATTTGGGTAGAGCCGGGAGACGAGTTCGCTAACGAGGAGCCCATTGAGTTTTCTTTCGAGGATCCAGTCAACTCTGACAACTTTGCAGGCAAGATGATCATACCCTCGAAATCACTACTATCTTTGCTATGCTAGATGCTCGCTCTTTTGCTATGCCTATGCTACGATGCCTACCACTTGCTTATCATGCCTCCCAAATTGCCATGTCAAACCTCTAACCCACCATGTCCTAGCAAACCGTTGATTGGCTATGTTACCGCTTTGCTCAGCCCCTCTTATAGCGTTGCTAGTTGCAGGTGAAGATTGGAGACCGTTCCTTGTTGGAACATTATTTACTTGTTGGGATATCATTATATTGCCTTGTTATCTTAATGCATCTATATACTTGGTAAAGGGTGGAAGGCTCGGCCTCTCACCTAGTGTTTTGTTCCGCTCTTGCCGCCCTAGTTTCTGTCATATCGGTGTTATGTTCCCGGATTTTGCGTTCCTTACGCGGTTGGGTGATAATGGGAACCCCTTGATAGTTCGCCTTGATTAAAACTTTTCCAGCAATGCCCAACCTTGGTTTTACCATTTGCCACCTAGCCTCTTTTTCCCTTGGGTTTCCGGAGCCCGAGGGTCATCTTATTTAACCCCCCCCCCCCCCGGGCCAGTGCTCCTCTGAGTGTTGGTCTGACCGAGTAGACTGCGGGGCCACCTCGGGGCAACTTGAGGGTTGGTTTTACTCGTAGGATGTCTCATCTGAGTGTGCCCTGAGAACGAGATATGTGCAGCTCCTATCGGGATTTGTTGGCACATTCGGGCGGTGTTGCTGGATTTGTTTTAACTTGTCGAAGTGTCTTGTAGAACCGGGATACCGAGTCTGATCGGAATGTCTCGGGAGAAGGTCTATTCCTTCGTTGACTGTGAGAGCTTGTCATGGGCTAAGTTGGGAATCCCCTGCAGGGATTTGAACTTTCGAAAGCCGTGCCCGCGGTTATGGGCAGATGGGAATTTGTTAATGTCCGGTTGTAGACAACTTGAACCTTAACTTAATTAAAATGAATCAACAGTGTGGGTTACCGTGATGGTCTCTTCTCGGCGGAGTCCGGGAAGTGAACACGGTGTTGGAGTAATGCTTGCCGCAGGATGCTCTTTTAGTTACTCGTTCGCGCTTTGCCTCCTCTTCTTGCTCTCTTTTGCGAACAGGATAGCCACCATATATGCTAGTCGCTTGCTGCAGCTCCACATATATTACCTTGCCTTACCTATAAGCTTAAATAGTCTTGATCGCGAGGGTGCGAGATTGCTGAGTCCCTGTGGCTCACAGATTACTTCCAAACCAGGTGCAGGGCCTGATGATTCCGTTCCAGATGACGCGCTTGAGCTCAAGTGGGAGTTCGACGAGGACTCACACCGATACTACGTTCTTTCCCTGATGATCGGTAGTGGTGCCCAGTTGGGGTGATCGGGACCTCGTTGCATGTTGGGTTATCTTTTATTTTGGCGCCGTAGTCAGGCCATGAGTATTTGAATGTTGTAATGCTATTTATGTACTTTGATTGACGTGGCGAGTGTAAGCCAACTATGTATCTCCCCTTTTATTATCTATATTACATGGGATGTTGTGAAGATTGACTAACTTGCGACATTGCTTTCAATGCGGTTATGCCTCTAAGTCGTGCCTCGACACGTGGGAGCTATAGCCGCATCGAGGGCGTTACAGGAACCGACATCCTCGTCGGGCCACAGGAACGTTCCCTCTAGGCACAAACGTCTGTGCATCTAGTCCGGCACATGTTCCATGCCGTGTGCCACGACGAGTCACAAACATCATGCACAACATGACCACGCATCTGTCTGCAAACATCCATGTAACCTCGAGGGTCGGCTCTGATACCAACTTGTAACGCCCAAGATGCGGCTATATCTCTCACGTGTCGAGGCACGACTTAGGCATAACCGCATTTTGGTATTGTCGCAAGAAGGGTCATCTTCACACAATCCCATGTACAAGAACAAGGAAGATAAATAGTTGGCTTACAATTGCCATGTCACACAATGATCAAATAATTCATACATTAAACAGAGTACACACAAGGTCCGACTACGGACGAATCCAAATGAAAAGAAGACAACCCCAAATGCTAAATCCCGATCACGTCCCTACTGGGCACCACTACTGATCATCCGGAAAGGAAACATAGTAACGGCCAAGGTCTTCGTCAAACTCCCACTTGAGCTCGGTGGCATCACCTACACTGGTATCATCGGCACCTGCAACTGTTTCGGTAGTATCTATGAGCCACGAGGACTCAGCAATCTCAAAACCCGCGAGATCAAGACTATTTAAGCTCATAGGTAGGATGTGGTTATGAGGTGGAGCTGCAGCAAGCACTAGCAATATGGTGGCTAACATATGAGTACAAGAGTAAGGTGAGAAACTACGCAATAGTCGTAACTAGAAGTGATCAAGAAGTGATCCTGAACTGTGACGCTCCTCATCGACGTCAGACTGCGTTAGGTTGATCAGCTGGCGGAGATGGGTCAAGTCGCTGGAGACCTGCTGGTTGAAGGCGAGTTGCGCCTCCACATGCTTGTCAGCGGCGAGTTGGCTCTTCTCGACCCCCTGCCAGTGCCCACAGCGCCATGGCAAGACCTCAGAATGGATTTCATCGAAGGCCTGCCCAAGTCCGAAGGGCACGATTCGATCATGGTCATCGTCGACCGCCTGACAAAGTTCGTGCACTTCATCCCCCTTCACCACCCGTTCAAGGCCGCGCAGGTGGCGCGCGTCTTCTGGGACAACATTGTCAAGCTGCACGGCGTTCCCAAGTCCATCATCTCCGACTGCAACCGAGTGTTCACCAGCGTGCTCTGGCGCGAGCTGTTCACCACGGCGGGCACCAAGTTACTCTATTCGACAACATACCACCTGCAAACCGACGGCCAAAGCGAGCGCGTCAATCAATGCCTGGAGATGTACCTGCGGTGTGCCATCCACGACACGCCTCACCGCTGGCAACGATGGCTGCCAATGGTGGAGTTCTTGTACAACTCCTCCTTCCATTCGGCAATCAAATGTACTCCGTTCAAGGGTCTCTACGGCACCGATCCCAATCTCGGTGTCATGGCGCTCTGGGACAACAACACGGCGCCTGTGCTCGGCACCTAGCACTGGGACTGGGGCGCCAACACGGCACGCCTGCAGGATCAAATTCAACGCGCCCAGCACCGCTTCAAGAAGCAGGCCGATCGCCATCGCATGGAGCGCAGTTTCCAGGTGGGTGACTCCGTCCTTCTCAAGCTACAACCGTATGCACAGTCCTCCGTCGTCGACAGGCCATGTGCCAAGCTTGCATACAAGTTCTTCGGTCCCTTCAAGATTCTGGAGAAGATCGGCACCCTCGCCTACAAGCTCGAGCTATCGCCGGACAGCCGCATCCACGACGTCTTCCACATTTCGCAATTGAAGCCATTCACGCCCAACTACATGTCGGTCTTTGCCGAGCCACCCAAACCACCGGATTTGGCGACAGGCGACGTCGAACTGGTGGAGATCCTAGAGCGCCGCATGGTCAAGCACGGCAACAACGCCCTGGTCCAGCTTCGCATCCGTTGGTCTTCTTCCACTATGGACACCACCTGGGAGGACTACAACACCGCTTTCTGGCCGCCAACATCTGGCAGGACGACGACCCGGCAGCTTCGAAACTTGAAGAACCTACAGCAGAAGAGGAGGCTTTTTTTGAAGAAGAGGGGAGTGTCACACCTCCATTCCCTGATGTAGGTGGACAGCTGGGAGTGGCTGGATCGGGTAGCTAGGGCCCACGGGCAGGTGTGGGTTGCTGTTTAAAGTGTCGATGCGAGGCACCGAGGAGGGCATGCATGTTGTGTGAACTCCGTTTCCCTTCCCTTTCTCTGCATCTCACCTGCTCTCTCTGTACCTCACCTTCTTCTTCAGCAAGGAAACTCGATTTGGATCTCGATCTCGATTCTTCCCCCTTGTATCGATCCTCTGCTTCAGTGGTTCGTTACAAACTGGTATCAGAAGGGTGTATGTGATAGCCTAGCTTAATAGGGATGATAGATTACTCATATCAATAAGGAATTCCTTCTTTTCCGGAAGCCCATTCAGACATAACTCCAAAGTTAAGCGTGCTCAGCTTGGAGTAATTTCAGGATGGGTGACCGACCGGGAAGTTGCTCCCAGGTGCGCACGAGTGAGGACAAAGTGCACAGAAAAGACTAGTATTGATCTGTGGGGGCCAGTCTAGATCCTGCCAGGAGTAACGACCACCGACGGGTGTGTGGGGGGCGTTACAAGTTGGTAATCAGAGCCATCCGACTTAGGAGCCCCCTGCTTGATCGAACCGCTAACGTTGTTGAGTCTAGAACAAAACTGTTTTGAGTCTTAGGATTATATATATCGGAGAGTAGGATTCTTTTTACTCCTCAGCCCCCTTCGTCGCTCTGGTGCGGTCTCCTGACGTAGATGTTTTGACTTTCCTCTCCTCATTTTCACTAAAAAAAAATTAGGATCACGCGGGTATCCTGGGATCGTTCCGATATTCTTGTGACGAGAACATTGTTCTTGGTGCCTCCTGACATTTAGGGGTTGTGGAAGTGTCCCGGGGAGTTGAGCTCCGAGGTGTTGTCATCACAATTTTATCGTTGCAGTTCTGGAATACCTGAGTTCGCCGACATCGAAAATCTCTTTTATGCATTTAGTGGTGAGATAACCTCGACGCCACCTAGTACTGGTGAGGGAGTTCGGGAGTATTGCCACAACTCGTATAACGGATGCTTTTCGAAGGTTGAGGTACACGATTTCCGGAGTTTTCTTGGTTATGTGTTGACGGATGGACACAGCTGGAGAGTAGGGCTTGTTATTTGTGTGATATATATTGTGCCTCCCTGTATCCCCAACACCAGATTGCATAACCAGAAAGTTTTGGGAGTTAATAGGTGGGAATTCTAGTAGCTCTTAGCTATTCTTCCGGTAGATAATTGGTATGGGATTGGGTGATCCTTACCACTTATTTGTTCTAGTCGTACCTTGTTGTTTCATTCATCAATCTCTTTTAAAATGGCTTCTCACCTCAAATTGCTTACTCCCGGCAAGGCTCTTGTAAACACCTTTCTCTATAATTACCTTCAATAAGCTACTTTCATGCTCAAGCGTAACTTGGCTAAGAGAATCATTAGTGGAATCAAGAGAACTACTAGAAGCAACAACATTGTATTTGACATGATTATTGTTACTACTAGAAGAAGAATCTTTCTTACTCTTGTTGCTTGATTTTACTTGCGGCATCTTGCTACCTCTTGAGCACTGCGTTGGTTTTCCCTTGAAAAGGAAAGGGTGATGCAGCAAAGTAGCGCAAGTATTTCCCTCAGTTTTTGAGAATCAAGGTATCAATCCAGTAGGGGACTACACGCAAGTCACCTCACACCTGCACAAACAAATAAGAACCTCGCAAACAACGCGATAAAGGGGTTGTCAATCCCTTCACGGTCACTTATGAGAGTGAGATCTGATAGAGATAATAAGATAAATATTTTTGGTATTTTTATGATATAGATTGAAAGTAAAGATTGCAAAATAAAATAGATGGGAAACTTATATGATAAAAGATAGACCCGGGTCCATAGGTTTCACTAGTGGCATCTCTCAAGATAGCATAAGTATTACGGTGGGTGAACAAATTAATGTCGAGCAATTGATATAAAAGTGCATAATTATGAGAATATCTAGGCATGATCATGTATATAGGCATCACGTCTGCGACAAGTAGATAGAAACGTTCTGCATCTACTACTATTACTCCACACATCGACCGCTATCCAGCATGCATGTAGAGTATTAAGTTCATAAGAACAGAGTAATGCATTAGGCAAGATGACATGATGTAGAGGGATAAACTCAAGCAATATGATATAAACCCCATCTTTTTAACCTCGATGGCAACAATAGAATACGTTCCTTGCTGCCCCTGCTGTCATTGGGAAAGGACACCGCAAGATTGAACCCAAATCTAAGCACTTCTCCCATTGCAAGAAAGATCAATCTAGTAGGCCAAACCAAACTGATAATTCGAAGAGACTTGCAAAGATAACAAATCATACATAAAATATTTCAAAGAAGAATCAAATATTGTTCATAGATAATCTTGATCATAAACCCACAATTCATCGGATCTCGACAAACACACCGCAAAAAGAATTATAGTGAATAGATCTCCAAGAAGATCGAGAAGAACTTTGTATTGAGATCAAAAGAGAGAGAAGAAGCCATCTAGCTAATAAATATGGACCCGAAGGTCTGTGGTAAACTACTCACACATCATCGGAGACGCTATGGTGTTGATGTAGAAGTCCTCCGTGACCGACTCCCCCTCCGGCGGAGCACCAGAAAAGGCCCCAAGATGGGATCTCTTGGGTACAGAAGGTTGCGGTGGTGGAAATAGGGCTTCGTGGTGCTCCTAGATGTTTTCAGGGTATATGGATATATATAGGAGGAAGAAGTAGGTCGGTGGAGCTGCGAGGGGCCCACGAGGGTGGGGGCGCGCCCAGGGGGGCAGACGCGTCTCCTTGCCTCGTGGCCTCCTTGCTCCTTTCTTGACGTCTGCTCCAAGTCCCCTGGATCATGTTTGTTCCAAAAAATAACTCTCTAGAAGGTTCCATTCCGTTTGGATTCCGTTTGATATTCCTTTTCTGCGAAACACTGAAATAGGCAAAAAACAGCAGTTTGCACTGGGCCTTGGGTTAGTAGGTTAGTCCCAAAAATAATATAAAAGTGTATAATGAAGCCCATTAAACATCCAAAACAGATAATATAATAGCATGGAACTATCAAAAATTATAGATACGTTGGAGACGTATCACATATAAGTAGACAGGAGTAAATGCTTGGCAATGTAAGAAAAACTTTTCTTGCGAAGATCATCATTGATTGCTTTTAAGAACCCATGCTCTTGCTCAAGGTTGAGCTTTTCAAAGCGTAGCTTCTCATGAGTCTTTAAAAGCTCTCGATGATTTTCCAAGGTAGTTTCATGAGGTAACTTAAGAGTGTTTAGTTCTGAAAGCACAAGTGCTCCCTGGGTGATTTTGATAATTAATGTCAACATATCTCTTGTTGGACTAATGCTTTCATCTAGTATGTTTCAGATAAGTTCAACAATGGAGTGGCATGGACTAGAGGATGTGGAACCCTTTCGAGATGATAAGGACAAGGATTGGCTCAAGCTCAAAGCTCAGGACTCTACATTTTCTATTTTAGTGATCCAAGATCACATTGAGTCCATAGGAAAGCCAATACTATTAAGAGGGGATGAGGTGTTGCTTAATGGCTTGCTTGCTCAAAGTGCTTAGTGATATTCTCCACAGCCATCAACTACTTTCTCAAATCCACATATGTCCCAAACCAAAAGTCAACTCGGCCCTATCGAAATTTCCTATTCGGCGCCACCGAGTTCTCTTGACATAGCCACTGCCAGAAACCCTAACCAATTCGCTCTCACCGATGGGATCTTGGTCTCACCGAGATGAGCTTGCAAACTCTCTGTTGCCTATTGCATTAATTTCGGTCCCATCGAAATATGAAATCGATCCCACCGAGTTTGCTTGGCCAACTCTCTATTTAGCTGATTACCAAAATCGGTCCCACCGAGTTTGTGTAATAACCCTAATGGAATCGGTCCCACCGAGTTGACATGTCGGTCCCACCGAAAACCCTAATGGTCACATTGGGCACTAAATCAGTCTGACCGAGTTGTATGATTCGGTCCCACCGAGTTTGGTGATTTGTGTGTAATTGTTAGATTTTGTGTGGAGGCTATTTATACCCCTCCACCCACTCTTCATTCGTGGAGAGAGACATCAGAATATGCCTACACTTCCAACATACATTTTCTGAGAGAGAACCACCTACACTTGTGTTGAGATCAAGATATTCCATTCCAACCACATAAATCTTGATCTCTAGCCTTCCTCAAGTTGCTTTCCACTCAAATCATCTTTCTACCAAATCTGATCCTATGAGAGAGAGTTGAGTGTTGAGGAGACTATCATTTGAAGCACAAGATCAAGGAGTTCATCATCAACACACCATCTATCACCTTTTGGAGAGTGGTGTCTCCTAGATTGGTTAGGTGTCACTTGGGAGCCTCCATCAGGATTGTGGAGTTGAACCAAGGAGTTTGTACGGGCAAGGAGATCGCCTACTTCGTGAAGATCTACCCTAGTGAGGCAACTCCTTCATGGGCGATGGCCATGGTGGGATCGACAAGGTTGCTTCTTCGTGGACCCATCGTGGGTGGAGCCCTCCATGGACTCGTGCAACCGTTACCCTTCGTGGATTGAAGTCTCCATCAACGTGGATGTACGATAGCACCGCCTATCAGAACCATGCCAAAAATCTCCGTGTCTCCAATTGCGTTTGCACACTCCAATCCCATCCCTTTACATTCTTGCAACTTGCATGATTTACTTTCCGCTGCTCATATACTCTTGTCATGCTTGCTTGATATGTATTGTGAATGTTTGAACTTGTTCTAAAACTCCACTTCAACTTAATTTTTTTTAACTGCAACTTTCTTTGCTAAGAGTCTATTCACCCCCTCTAGACACCTCTTCTCGATCCTTTGAATTGGTATCAGAGCATTGGTCTCCATTGCTTTGGTTTAAACACCTTTGGAGGAAGATGGATGAGTCTACGTTGGGGGGTCTTAGACGTAGAGTGCCTATTCTTGATGGAGAGTACTTTCATGAGTGGAAAAATGAGATGCTTGAGATTTTCAATGAATATTATTTGACCAAGTACATTACTACTCCTTGTGCTCGCATTGTTGATCCCTTGCATCCCACACCCGATGAGGATCTTGACATGATTCACAACCTTAGAACTGTTAATCTTATTACTAGAGGTTTGCCTAGAAATTTGCTTGGTTGCTTGCCTACTCTTGATTGTGCCTACACCATATGGACATTTCCTTGAGGTACGTTTTCCAAACTATTCCTTGAAAAATCTAGATGAGATTCTTCATAAGTCTATTGCCTTGAGTAAGATGAGTTCCAATGATCCCAAATTTGGTGATTGTTTATTTGAGCTTACAAATCTTATGAGTGCCAAAGGAGATGTTGGAATCATTAGCAATATCATTTCCGAAGTCATTAGAATTCATAGAGATGAACATTGTTATGGTCATACTTCTAAAGAATCACTCTCTCTAGGAATTGATCCACCACATGGCGATGTTGAACATGGATACTATGATGAGGATGATGATAGTGACTATGATCTTGATGATGCAATGAGACACTTTGGTCTTATGGCTAATCTTCGTGGCTACATGGCCGGAGGAAAGGAATGGGTCCTTGATAGCGGATGTACCGATCATATGACTGGAGACAAAGATATGTTTCATGAGCTTGCTGAAAACGACGGCCCTCGAAAGTATGTCACTTTTGGTGATAACTCAAAGGGTAAGGTGGCCATCTCACATGATAGCTCCATACAAAATGTTATGCTCGTTGAATCTCTTGGCTACAATTTACTTTCCGTATCTAGACTTGCTAACTTTGGTTTCAATGTCTTATTTACTGAAGTAAATTGCCAAGTGTTTCGTAGAGATAATAATAAAATGGTCTTTATCAGTACATGTAGAGGTGATCTTTACATTGTTGATTTCACTAAAAAGGCTCAACCTAGAACTTGCCTAATTGCTAAATCCTCGAAAGATTGGTTGTGGCATAGGAGGTTAGGTCATGTGGGCATGCGAAATCTTGATAAGCTTATTAAAGGTGATCATATCCTTGGAGTAAAAGATGTTATATTTGACAAGGATAGACTTTATAGTGCTTGTCAAGCAGGAAAACAAGTTGGAGGAAGCCACCCCACGAAGAACATTATGACCACGAGAAGACCGCTTGAGCTACTACATATGGATCTTTTTGGCCCCAGTGCATATAAGAGTCTCGGTGGTAACTCATTTGGTCTAGTTATAGTTGATGATTTTTTAAGATTTACGTGGCTATTCTTTCTTGATGATAAATCGCAGGTCCAAAAGATCTTCAAGAACTTTGCTAGGAAGGCCCAAAATCAATTTGAAGTGAAGATCAAGAAGGTTCGCAATGACAATGGAACGGAGTTTAAGAACGCAGATGTGGATACCTTTCTTGACGAAGAAGGGATCTCACACGAGTTCTTGGCTACGTACACGCCTCAAAAAATGGAGTTGTTGAGAGGAAGAACTAAACTATTATTGAGATGGCGATAACGATGCTTGATGAGTACAAGACTCTAAAGCACTTTTGGGCGGAAGCCATTGAGACAGCTTGTCACACAACAAATCGCTTGGATCTTCACAAGCTACTCGGCAAGACGGCATACGAGCTCCTCACCGGTAACAAACCCCAAGTTGGACACTTTCGAGTATTTGGCTCAAAGTGTTACATTCTTGACAAGCATCATCTTTCTAAATTTGCTCCTAAATCTCATGAAGGATTCCTTCTTGGTTATGGCTCAAACTCTCACACTTACCGTGTCTACAACAATTTCACCCGAAAGGTTGAAGAGACGATAGATGTGAAGTTTGATGAATCTGTAGGAGATAAAGATCCTTCGGAAGCAATCCAAGACCTGTCTATTGGCAAGATCCGTCCAACGGAGATGAAGGAGAGTACCTCGTCTGTCCAAGTGGAAGCTTCTACCTCACGACAAGGTGAACCAAGAGTCTACATGGAAGCATCCATGAGTGGGACACACCGAGATGAAGAAAACAAGGAAGTACACCAAGATGAAACTCATCAACCTCCTTCTCCACCACGACAAGGGAACAACGACGCCAATAGTGAAGAAGGACAAGATGATGAAGAAGATGTTCCACCCCAAGCAAAACAAAAGCTCTCACGAGTTTGAGCAAGAGTCGCTAGAGACCATCCCGTCGAGCAAATCTACAATGATATCCAAACCGGGAGAATCACTCGCTCTAAATCTAGTTTGGCTAATTTTTGTGAACATTATTCATTCATCTATAGTACTGAACCTATGAAGGTTGAAGAAGCATTGGAAGATCCGGATTGGATAAACGCCATGCATGAAGAGCTACACAACTTTGAGAGAAATCAAGTGTGGACATTGGTCGAGAAGCCCGACAACAACCACAACATCATTGGTACCAAATGGGTGTTTCACAACAAGCAAGACGAAGATGGTCAAGTCGTCCGCAACAAAGCTCATCTCGTTGCCCAAGGCTACACTCAAGTCGAAGGTATGGACTAGGTGAGACATATGCCCCCGTTGCTAGACTTGAGTCCATCTGCATCTTGCTTGCCTATGCTAATCACCATGATATCACTTTATACCAAATGGACATTAAAAGTGCTTTTCTAAATGGTGAAATTGAGGAGGAAGTTTATTTTAAACAACCTCCCAGCTTCGTCAATCCTAAGAAACCCAATCATGTTTACAAACTTCACAAAGCACTTTATGGTCTTAAACAAGCTCCTGGAGCGTGGTACAAATGCTTGACCAAGTTCCTTATTGAAAAAGGCTATGAGATTGGAAAGATAGATTCTACTCTTTTTACTAAAAGGGTTAACGGTGAATTGTTTCTGTGCCAAATCTATGTTGATGATATCATATTTGGTTCGACTAGCCCTCATTTTAGTGAGAAGTTTGGAAAGCTAATGTCGGAGAAGTTTGAGATGTCTATGATGAGTGAACTCAAGTTCTTTCTTGGTTTGCAAATCAAGCAAACTAAGGAAGGCACCTTTGTCTCTCAAACAAAGTACACCAAGGACTTATTCAAGAAGTTCAACATGCAATAAAGCAAAGGTATGAAAACTCCCATGCCAACTAGTGGACATCTTGATTTGACCAAGGACGGCAAATCGGTTAACCAAAAGTTTTACCGATCTATGATTGGTTCATTGTTATATCTATGTGCCTCCCGTCCCGATATTATGCTAAGTGTGTGCATGTGTGCATGATATCAAGCACCCCCAAAGAATGTCATATTAAGGCTGTGAAAAGGATAGTGCGATACTTGATACATACACCAAATTTTGGCATTTGGTATCCTAAGAGGTCCTCTTTTGATCTTGTTGGCTATTCCGACTCGGCCTATGCCGGAGACAAGGTTGATAGAAAGTCCACTTCGGGTACTTGTCAATTTCTTGGTAGATCTCTTGTATCTTGGTCCTCCAAGAAACAAAACTCGGTATCCTTATCCACTGCCGAAGCGGAATACATTAACGTCGGTTCATGTTGTGCTCAATTACTTTGGATGACCCAAACTCTTAAAGATTATGGGATCAATGTGAAACATGTTCCATTGCTTTGTGACAATGAGAGTTCTATTAAGATCTCTCACAATCCCGTGCAACATTCTCGAACTAAGCATATTGAAGTTCGTCATCATTTCATTCGAGATCATGTTGCTAAAGGGGACATTGATCTTAAACATGTTCATACCGATAAGCAATTGGCGGATATATTAACCAAACCGCTTGATGAAAAAGTCTTTTGCCATTTGAGAGGTGAATTGAACATCATTGATGCTTCAAACTTGGAGTAGGGACTCCATTTGGATACATGCAAGGCATGAATCTATGACTAATCCTTGATATCTCTCTGATGATGATCATATGTCTTGGATATATTTGCACCCTTGCATGCTATCTAACCCTTGTAGGTACTTGGATGAATCTAAACCTGTGAGATTGCAACTCACTCACATCTTGAGCAATCTCTACATCACCAAGTCTCTACTCAATGGTGGTTGAAAACAAGGAAGCATGAAACACTTCAACATATCCTTTGACAAATTCTATGTATCAAATTTCATTTGGTATCAAATTTCATGATTGTCATTTTGGATACACAAGTGCTCTTCCTTGGAAAACTAACCCATGTAGGTAGATGAACTCAACTCCAAGTGGTGCTCCCAACCATTCTTGCGCTACATCAACCTTGAGCTACCCACGCAAGTTCAACTACATGATCAAGATCAACATCACCACCAAAGGTATGTCATTCCATCTTAGAGAAGCTTTACCTCAAGTCTTAGGTCAAAGCAACTCAACAAGATGTGAATACATCAAATGCTTAAACGAAAAATGGTAACCCCATTTTAAGCTTAAACGATGAGTATGACTTATGATCAAGTGTTCTCACTTGACTCCTCAGTTAATATACTCTAACATAGGTGACTTCGTCACCGCCCAATTCTAGATGAAGGTCTCTAGTGTTTCCTTGAGTTTTTGCATACTTCATCTAGATTTTCTTTTCTCTGATTTAGTTTTGCATTTCCCTGCATCCAATTCATTGCAAATCCTTTATTTAATTCCTTGAAAATCTTTGTGAGATCTTTTTGCCTAGTGAGCTGAGGTGACAAGTGTTCTATCTTTGTTGAACTCGGTCATACCGATCTGTTGCTTTCAGTCACACCGAACCAATTCGGTGCCACCGAAGACTACAACTCGGTATCACCGATTTCACTACAGAGAAGACAATTTGCCATATGTTTTTGTATTTTTATTCCAGCTCCACTCGATGATTCTTGTCCTCTACCAGCATCACAATCTATATGATGCTTTGTTCTGTGACTCAAGGACCAAACCTATTTTGACTCACACTCCAGAAGATCCCTTCTTGGAAATTGATGTCAAAGGGGGAGAGAGATCACATCAAAGCTTATTCTCTTCAAAGGGAGAAATAAAAAGGGGGAGAAATAAAAAGGGAGAGAGAGAGAGAGAAAGGGAGAGAGAGGTAATCACTTCAAAGGCCTAAGATGCTTGGTGTTCAAGAGGAGAGAAGTCACATGTCTTTAAGAGGGGAAAGACATGTCTATGTTATGGTTATGATCTGTTTTGCTCTGATTTTGTTTCCCTATGTTCTCCCATTATCCAATAGAAGATTCATGGGGAGAAACACTGCTAGGGAAGGAAATCTTTGAATTCATTGCATATCTTTACCTTTTGGGGACATGTCTATATCAAATAGAGTACTCGGTACTCACTCTCTACATGTCATTCCACTCTTGGTACTCTTGTGGTTTCTTTTGCTTTCTCTGGCTTGTAAATGTATATGTGTTATCTGACCTTGTTTACTCAGGTTCATTCCTTCCTAAGCCAACTCAAGACCACAAGGTAAGTATATGCATCACACTCATGTGCATGAGGATTTCTTGCTGATGTACACATTGTTTGCAAGAAGGACTCATGAGCATGTAGGTACATCTCCTATTTTCACATCTCTTGCTCTGATGCATATAGCCAAGATACATGTAACATACTGCTTACTATGTCATGCCTATGCATTCACATGCTCTTATATTCCATATTTACATGATTGCATACATATAGGGAGCCTATGCATGTTACATGTCTTTCCAAAGCTTTACTAGTTATTCTCTCTATCTTTATCTAAAGCTTTGATGTATGTTGTCATCAATTACCAAAAAGGGGGAGATTAAAAGCACAAGTGCTCCCTGGGTGATTTTGGTAATTAATGTCAACATATCTCTTGTTGGACTAATGCTTTCATCTAGTATGTTTCCGATAAGTTTAACAATGGAGTGGCATGGACTAGAGGATGTGGAACCCTTTCGAGATGATAAGGACAAAGGATTGGCTCAAGCTCAAAGCTCAGGACTCTATATTTTCTATTTTAGTGATCCAAGATCATATTGAGTCCATAGGAAAGCAAATACTATTAAGAGGGGATGAGGTGTTGCTTAATGGCTTGCTTGCTCAAAGTGCTTAGTGATATGCTCCACGGCCCTCAACTACTTTCTCAAATCCACATATGTCCCAAACAAAAAGTCAAACTCGGCCCTACCGAAATTTCCTATTTGGCACCACCGAGTTCTCTTGACATAGCCACTGCCAAAAACCCTAATCAATTCGGTCTCACCGATGGGATCTCGGTCTCACCGAGATGGGCTTGCAAACTCTCTGTTGCCTATTGCATTAATTTCGGTTCCACCGAAATATGAAATCGTTCCCATCGAGTTTGCTTGGCCAACTCTCTATTTAGCTTATTACCAAAATCGGTCCCACCGAGTTTGTGTAATTGGTCCAACCAAGATGAGGCTTTACCCTAACCCTAATGGAATCGGTCCCACTGAGTTGACATGTCGGTCCCACTGAAAACCCTAACGGTCACATTATGAACTAAATTGGTCTGATCGAGTTGTATGATTCGGTCCCACCGAGTTTGATGATTTGTGTGTAACGGTTAGATTTTGTGTGGAGGCTATTTATACCCCTCCACCCACTCTTCATTCATGGAGAGAGCCATCAGAATATGCCTACACTTCCAACATACATTTTCTGAGAGAGAACCACCTACACTTGTGTTGAGATCAAGATATTCCATTCCAACCACATAAATCTTGATCTCTAGCCTTCCTCAAGTTGCTTTCCACTCAAATCATCTTTCTACCAAATCCAATCCTATGAGAGAGAGAGTTGAGTGTTGAGGATACTATCATTTGAAGCACAAGAGCAAGGAGTTCATCATCAACACACCATCTATTACCTTTTGGAGAGTGGTGTCTCCTAGATTGGTTAGGTGTCACTTGGAAGCCTCCGTCAAGATTGTGGAGTTGAACCAAGGAGTTTGTACGGGCAAGGAGATCGCCTACTTCATGAAGATCTACCCTAGTGAGGCAAGTCCTTCGTGGGCGATGGCCATGGTGGGATAGACAAGGTTGCTTCTTCGTGGACCCTGATAACCCACAAGTATAGGGGATTGCAACAGTTTTCGAAGGTAGAGTATTCAACCCAAATTTATTGATTCTACACAAGGGGAGCCAAAGAATATTCTCAAGTATTAGCAGCTGAGTTGTCAATTCAATCACACCTGGAAACTTAATATCTGCAGCAAGGTATTTAGTAGCAAAGTAATATGATAGTAGTGGTAACGGTAGCAAAAGTATCAGTAGCAAAAGTAATATTTTTGTGATTTATAGTGATGATAACAACAGCAACGGAAAAGTAAATAAGCGAACAACAATATATGGAAAGCTCGTAGGCAATGGATCGGTGATGGAGAATTATGCCGGATGTGGTTCATCATGTAACAGTCATAACATAGGGTGACACAGAACTAGCTCCAATTCATCAATGTAATGTAGGCATATATTCCGAATATAGTCATACATGCTTATGGAAAGGAACTTGCATGTGATCTTTTGTCCTACCCTCCTGTAGCAGCGGGGTCCTAGCGGAAACTAAGGGATATTAAGGCCTCCTTTTAATAGAGTACCGGACCAAATCATTAACACATAGTGAATACATGAACTCCTCAAACTACGGTCATCACCGGGAGTGGTCCCGATTATTGTCACTTCGGGGTTGCCGGATCATAACACATAGTAGGTGACTATAGACTCGCAAGATAGGATCAAGAACTCTCATATATTGATGAAAACATAATAGGTTCAGATCTGAAATCATGGCACTCGGGCCCTAGTGACAAGCATTAAGCATAGCAAAGTCATAGCAACATCAATCTCAGAACATAGTGGATACTAGGGATCAAACCCTAACAAAACTAACTTGATTACATGATAAATATCATCCAACCCATCACCATTCAGCACGCCTACGATGGAATTACTCACGCCTGGAGGATATCCAAAGTTGTAGTTGGGGTCGTACTGAGATGCAGCAGCTATTGCCTCATGAGCTGCCGGTTGGAGACGGGCCGTCTCTGTCCTCCTCTTATACTCTTCCGCCTCCTCCCTGGTTATAAAATATCTCCCTTTTGCCTGAGAGTCAAAGAAAGCAGGAGCAGGGAGAGCGACATGATAGGTGCGTCGTCTGTCAAAGATTAGTCGGTACTGGAGGAACTGATCGTTCCTCTCAACAAACTGATGATGAACCATGGCCTCATAATCTAAATAAACAGGAGGCAACTCAATATCATACCCACGTATGGGTATATCAAGAAAATTAGCTAGACGAGTTGCATAAATTCCACCAAAGAAATCTCCATTAAATCTATTATTATGCAACCTACGTGCAACAATGGCTCCCAAATTATAATGTTTATCTCCTAATACAGCACTCCTGAGAACACTGAGGTCAAGGACACACATGTGACATGCTTCATCCTTACCATTTATGCACCTACCTATGAAGAGAGCAAAATAATGTATAGCAGGAAAATGAATGCTCCCTGTGGTAGCTTGTGTTATATCTCTAGATTCCCCCACAGTTATATTAGCAAGAAAATCTCTAAACTCAGATATGCGAGGCTCACTAGTGCTGCCCCATTGTGGAAGTTTGCAAGCAGTATTTCTTATTGTATGTCCCCAACAATAAGAATATCATATTTCTTATTGACAGTAGGAAGAGGAAATTCAAAACCTCCAATAGTAATAGTTGAAAATTTTCCAATAGAATTGATACTATGGACTTGAGGTTGTTTCCTCAGAAAGTGTACCGTATGCTCATTACCATTAACATGAAAAGTGACATTGCCTTTGGTGCAATCAATAACAGCCCCTGTAGTATTCAAAAAGGGTCTTCCAAGAATAATAGACATACTATCGTCCTCGGGAATATCAAGAATAACAAAGTCCATTAAAATAGTAACGTTTGCAACCACAACAGGCACATCCTCACAAACACTGACAGGTATAGCAGTTGATTTATCAACCATTTGCAAAGATATTTCAGTAGGTGTCAACTTATTCAAATCAAGTCTACGATATAAAGAGAGAGGCATAACACTAACACCGTCTCCAAGATCACATAAAGCAATTTTAACATAGTTTCTTTTAATGGAGCATGGTATAGTTGGTACTCCAGGACCTCCTAGTTTCTTAGGTATTCCACCCTTAAAATTATAATTAGCAAGCATGGTGGAAATTTCAGCTTCCAGTATCTTTCTTTTATTAGTGACAATATCTTTCATGTACTTAGCATAAGGATTCATTTTAAGCATATCAGTCAAACGCATACGCAAAAAGATAGGTCTAATCATTTCAGCAAAGAGCTCGGAATCCTCATCATCCTTTTTTGGATGGTTTAGGAGGAAAAGGCATGGGTTTCTGAACCCATGGTTCTCTTTCTTTACCGTGCTTCCTAGCAACAAAGTCTCTCTTATCATACTGTTGATTCTTTGATTGTGGGTGATACGTCTCCAACATATCTATAATTTTTGATTGCTCCATGCTATATTATCTACTGTTTTGGACTATATTGGGCTTTATTTTCCACTTTTATATTATTTTTGGGACAACCTATTAACCGGAGGCCCAGCCCAGATTTGTTGTTTTATGCCTATTTCAGTGTTTCGAAGAAAAGGAATATCAAACGGAGTCGAAACGGGACGAAATCAACTGGAGAAGTTATTTTTGGAAGGAAAGCCATCGGATAGACTTGGACTCTACGTCAGAAGATGCGGGAGCTGGCCACGAGGGTGGGGGCGCGCCCCCCTGCCTCGTGGGGCCCCCGAAGCTCCACCGACGTACCCCTTGCACCCATATATACCTACGTATCATAAAACTTCCAGAATGGAGAATAGATCGGGAGTTCCGCCGCCAGAAGCCTCCGTAGCCACCGAAAAAAATCTAGACCCGTTCCCGCACCCTGCCGGAGGGGGCAATCCTTCCCCGGTGTCCATCTTCATCATCCCGGTGCTCTCCATGACGAGGAGGGAGTAGTTCTCCCTCGGGGCTGAGGGTATGTATCAGTAGCTATGTGTTTGATCTCTCTCTCTCTCGTGTTCTAGATATGGCACGATCCTGATGTATTGCGAGCTTTGCTATTATAGTTGGATCTTATGTTTCTCCTCCCCCTCTTCTCTCTTGTAATGAATTGAGTTTCCCCTTTGAAGTTATCTTATCGGATTGAGTCTTTAAAGATTTGAGAACACTTGATGTATGTCTTGCCGTGGATATCTGTGGTGACAACGGGATATCACGTGATTCACTTGATGTATGTTTTGGTGATCAACTTGCGGGTTCCGCCCATGAACCTATGCATAGGGGTTGGCACACGTTTTCGTCGTGATTCTCCGGTAGAAACTTTTGGGCACTCTTTGAGGTGCTATGTGTTGGTTGAATAGATGAATCTGAGATTGTGTGATGCATATCGTATAATCATACCCACGGATACTTATGGTGACATTGGAGTATCTAGGTGACATTAGGGTTTTGGTTGATTTGTGTCTTAAGGTGTTATTCTAGTACGAACTCTAGGGCTATTTGTGACACTTATAGGAATAGCCCAACGGATTGATTGGAAAGAATAACTTTGAGGTGGTTTCGTACCCTACCATAATCTCTTCGTTCGTTCTCCGCTATTAGTGACTTTGGAGTGACTCTTTGTTGCATGTTGAGGGATAGTTATGTGATCCAATTATGTTATCATTGTTGAGGGAACTTACACTAGCGAAAGTATGAACCCTAGGCCTTATTTCCACGCATTGCAATACCGTTTACGCTCACTTTTATCATTAGTTACCTTGCTGTTTTTATAATTTCAGATTACAAATACCTTTATCTACTATCCATATACCACTTGTATCACCATCTCTTCGCTGAACTAGTGCACCTATACAATTTACCATTGTATTGGGTGTGTTGGGGACACAAGAGACTCTTTGTTATTTGGTTGCAGGGTTGCTTGAGAGAGACCATCTTCATCCTACGCCTCCTACGGATTGATAAACCTTAGGTCATCCACTTGAGGGAAATTTGCTACTGTCCTACAAACCTCTGCACTTGGAGGCCCAACAACGTCTACAAGAAGAAGGTTGTCTAGTAGACATCAAGCTCTTTTCTGGCACCGTTACCGGGGACGTGAGTGCTTGAAGGTATATCTTTAGATCTTGCAATCGAGTCTTTTAGTTTCTTGTTTTATCACTAGTTTAGTTTATAAAAGAAAACTTCAAAAATATGGAATTGAGTTTGTCTCATACGCTTCACCTTTTTAATATCTTTCGTGAGTATGATGGAAAGGATAATTGTGCTCATGTGCTAGAACAAGAAATTTATAAAATGGTTGGCACTAAATATTTGAATGATGAGCATGATTGCAATGTTGTTAGTATGAATTCCTTGAATATCCATGATGCTAATGATATGCAAAGCCACAAGCTTGGGGAAGCTATGTTTGATGAAGATGATATTTTTTGCCCCCAATTTTTGATGAGCAAATTTATTATGATGAAATCATGCCTCCTATTTATGATGATTATGTTGATGAAAGTGGTTTTGGAGAGGCCATGACTTTATTTTGTGATGAATCCACTATTTCGGAAGAAGTTCCAATTGATTATGAGAACAAAGTTGCTATCTATGATGATTATTGTGATGAATTGTATGCTATAAAGAATAATGATATCCATGAAACTTGTCATCATGATTTTAGTTTTCAATTGGATTATGCCTCACATGATAGTTATTTCGTTGAGTTTGCTCCCACTACTTTTCATCAGAAGAAATTTGCTTATGTGGAGAGTAATAAAAATTCTATGCTTGTAGATCATGAAAAGAATGCTTTATGTGATATTTATATTGTTAAATTCATTCATGATGCTACTGAAAATTATTATGAGGGAGGAATATATGCTTGTAGGAATTGCAATAATATCAAGTTTCCTCTCTATATGCTTAAAGTTTTGAAGTTATACTTGGTTTAACTTCCTATGCAAGTTGATTCTTGTTCCCACAAGTTGTTTTCTCAAAAAATCCCTATGCATAGGAAGTGGGTTAGACTTAAATGTGCTAGTCATATTCTTCACGATGCTCTCTTTATGTTTCAATTCTTATCCTTTATGTGAGCATCATTGAAATCATCATGCCTAGCTAGGGGCGTTAAACGATAGCGCTTGTTGGGAGGCAACCCAATTTTATTTTTATTCCTTGATTTTTGCTCCTGTTTAGTAATAAATAATTCATCTAGACTCTTTTTAGATGTGGTTTTAGTTTTTTAATTAGTGTTTGTGCCAAGTAGAACCTTTGGGAAGACTTGGGAGAAGTCTTGTTGATCATGCTGTAAAAAACAGAAACTTTAGCGCTCACGAGAATTGCTTCCATTTTTATTTGGAGAGTGATATTTAGTTAATTATTTTTTCAGATGATTAATAGATAAATTCCTCATGTCCAGCAATTTATTTGAGAATTTTATGAGTTCCAGAAGTATACGTTTGATCCAGATTACTACAGACTGTTCTGTTTTTGACAGATTCTGTTTTTCATGTGTTGTTTACTTATTTTGATGAATCTATGGCTAGTAAAATAGTTTATAAACCATAGAGAAGTTGGAATACAGTAGGTTTAACACCAATATAAATAAATAATGAGTTCATTACAGTAACTTGAAGTGGTGATTTATGTTCTTATACTAACGGAGCTTACGAGTTTTCTGTTAAGTTTTGTGTTGTGAAGTTTTCAAATTTTGGGTAAAGATTCGATGGACTATGGAATAAGGATTGGCAAGAGCCTAAGATTGGGGATTCCCAAGGCACCCCAAGGTAATATTCAAGGACAACCAAGAGCCTAAGCTTGGTGATGCCCCGGAAGGCATCCCCTCCTTCGTCTTCATTCATCGGCAACTTTACTTGGAGCTATATTTTTATTCGCCACATGATATGTGTTTTGCTTGGAGCATCAATTTATTTTGTTAGAATTTGCTTGCTGTTATTTACAACAATGTTTTTAATCTTTTATTTCAATAAAAGTGGCATTGATAGCCCTTACTATGCCTATGTTACAAGTCCACATGTTGCTGTTTGAAAACAGAAAGTTTACCGCTGTTGCAATAATTCCCTAGAAAATTCAGAATGTGATAAAATGTTGAAACCTTTTGCATATTAAGATCTGATAAATTTACTACAGTGGGAATTTTCTTTCATAATTTTCAGATCTAGGGAAGTATGGATGTTGCAGCATTCTTTACAGACTATCCTGTTTAGGCAGATTGCTGTTATGTTTGCATTGTTTGCATATGTTTGCTTCTTTAATGACTCTATTTGAGGATAGGACTATTAAATATGCAGATGCATTTAGTGTGAAATGTTGAATAATAATTTTAGTGATTTGCTACAGTAGAGTATGATAAGGTTTTTGCAATGGTTTATACTAACTTATCTCACGAGTCCTTGTTGAGTTTTGTGTGGATGAAACTTTTGAGATTTTAGGGGGCGTGATATGAGAGGAATTAAGGAGACACAAAAGCTAAAGCTTGGGGATTCCCAAGGCACCCCAAGATAATATTTCAAGAAGTATCAAGCATCTAAGCTTGGGGATGCCCCGGTTGGCATCCCACCTTTCTTCTTCAACAACTATCGGTTAGTTTCGGTTGATCCTAAGTTTTTGCTTCTTCACATGATGTTTGCCATTCTTAGAATGTCATTTTATTTTGTTTTGCTTGCTGTTTGAATAGAATACCAAGATATGAAATTATTAAATGTTATAGAGCCTTCACATAGTTGCATAATTATTTGACTACTCATTGATCCTCACTTATATCTTTCGGAGTAGTTTGTCATTTGCTCTAGTGCTTCACTTATATCTTTTAGAGCATGGTGGTAGTTTTATTTTGAAGAAATAGATGAACTCTGATGCTTCACTTAGATTATTTTGAGAGTCTTAAATAGCATGGTAATTTGCTTTAAATCCTAATATGCTAGGCATCCAAGATGGATATAATAAAACTTTCTTATGAGTGTATTGAATACTAAGAGAAGTTTGATGCTTGATGATTGTTTTGAGATATGGGGGTAATAATATCAAAGTCATGCTAGTTGAGTAGTTGTGAAATTGAGAAATGCTTGTGTTGAAGTTTGCAAGTCCCGTAGCATGCGCGTATGGTAAACATTGTGTAACAAATTTGAAACATGAGGTGTTATTTGATTGTCCTCCTTATGAGTGGCGGTCGGGGACGAGCGATGGTCTTTTCCTACCAATCTACCCCCCTAGGAGCATGCGCGTAGTGCCGAGGTTTTTGATGACTTGTAGATTTTTGCAATAAGTATGTGAGTTCTTTGTGACTAATGTTGAGTCCATGGATTATACGCACTCTCACCCTTCCATCCTTGCTAGCCTCTTCGGTACCATGCATTGCCCTTTCTCACATCGAGAGTTGGCGCAAACTTCGCCGGTGCATCCAAACCCCATGATATGATACGCTCTTTCACACATAAACCTCCTTATATCTTCCTCAAAACAGCCACCATACCTACCTATTATGGCATTTCCATAGCCATTCCGAGATATATTGCCATGCAACTTTCCACCATCCAGTTTATCATGACACATTCATCATTGTCATATTGCTAGCATGATCATGTAGTTGACATAGTATTTGTGGCAAAGACACCATTCATAATTCTTTCATACTTGTCACTCTTGATTCATTGCATATCCCGGTACACCGCCGGAGGCATCCATATAGAGTCATACTTTGTTCTAATATCGATTTGTAATCATTGAGTTGTAAATAAATAGAAGTGTGATGATCATCATTCAATAGAGCATTGTCCCAAAAAAAGAGAAAGGCCAAAGAAAAAAAAAGGCCCCAAAAAAAGAGAGAAATGCCAAAGAAAAAAAGAAGGCCCAAAAAAATATAAAATATATATATATAAAAAGAAAATAAAAAGGGGCAATGCTACTATCCTTTTACCACACTTGTGCTTCAAAGTAGCACCATAATCTTCATGATAGAGAGTCTCTTGTTTTGTCACTTTCATATACTAGTGGGAACTTTTCATTATAGAACTTGGCTTGTATATTCCAACAATGGGCCTCCTCAAGTGCCCTAGGTCTTCGTGAGCAAGCAAGTTGGATGCACACCCACTTAGCTTCTTTTGTTGAGCTTTCATACATTTATAGCTCTAGTGCATCCGTTGCATGGCAATCCCTACTCCTTGCATTAACATCAATCGATGGGCATCTCCATAGCCCATCGATTAGCCTCGTTGATGTGAGACTTTCTCCTTTTTGTCTTCTCCACATAACCCTGCTACCTCTTGAGCTTGCGTTGGATTTCCCCGAAGAGGAAGGGATGATGCAACAGAGTAGCATAAGTATTTCCCTCAGTTTTTGAGAACCAAGGTATCAATCCAGTAGGAGGCCACGCTCAAGTCCCTCATACCTGCACAAAACGATAGCTACTCGCAACCAATGCGATTAGGGGTTGTCATTCCCTTCACTGTCACTTACGAGAGTGAGATCTGATAGATATAATATTTTTGGTATTTTTGGTATAGAGGCAAAGTAAAAAGTAAAAGGCAAAGTAAAAAAGCAAAGCAAGATTAAAGTGATGGAGATTAATATGATGAGAATAGACCCGGGGGCCATAGGTTCCACTAGTGGCTTCTCTCAAGAGCATAAGTATTCTAGGGTGGGTGAACAAATTACTGTTGAGAAATTGACAGAATTGAGCATAGTTATGAGAATATCTAGGCATGATCATGTATATAGGCATCACGTCCGTGACAAGTAGACCGAAACGACTCTGCATCTACTACTATTACTCCACTCAACGACCGCTATCCAGCATGCATCTAGAGTATTAAGTTAAAAACAGAGTAACGCCTTAAGCAAGATGACATGATGTAGAGAGATAAATTCATGCAATATGAAATAAACCCCATCTTGTTATCCTCAATGGCAACGATACAATATGTGCCTTGCTGCCCCTTCTGTCACTGGGAAAGGACACCACAAGATTGAACCCAAAGCTAAGCACTTCTCCCATGGCAAGAACTACCAATCTAGTTGGCCAAACCAAACGGATAATTCAAAGAGACTTGCAAAGATAACCAATCATACATAAAAGAATTCAGAGAAGATTCAAATATTATTCATAGATAGACTTGATCATAAACCCACAATTCATCGGTCTCAACAAACACACCGCAAAAAGAAGATTACATCGAATAGATCTCCACAAGAGAGGGGAGAACTTTGTATTGAGATCCAAAAAGAGAGAAGAATCCATCTAGCTACTAACTATGGAGCCCGAAGGTCTGAGGTAAACTACTCACACTTCATCGGAGAGGCTATGATGATGTAGGAGCCCTCCGTGATGACGGCCCTCTCCGGCGGAGCTCCGGAACAGGCCCCAAGATGGGATCTCGTGGATACAGAAAGTTGCGGCGGTGGAATTAGGTTTTTGGCTCCTGTTCTGATCGTTTGGGGGTACATAGGTATATATATATAGGAGGAAGGAGTACGTCGGTGGAGCACCGAGGGGCCCACGAGGCAGGGGGCGCGCCCTAGGGGGGTGCCCCCCACCCTCGTGACCGCCTCTCTGATGCCTTGGCGTAGGGTCCAAGTCTCCTGGATCACGTTCGGTGAGAAAATCATGTTCCCGAAGGTTTTATTCCGTTTGGACTCCGTTTGATATTCCGTTTCTTCGAAACACCAAAATAGGAAAAAAAAACACCAATTCTGGGCTGGCCCTCCGGTTAATAGGTTAGTCTCAAAAATAATATAAAAGTGGAAAATAAATCCCAATATAGTCCAAAACAGTAGATAATGTAGCATGGAGCAATCAAAAATTATAGATATGTTGGAGACGTATCAGACATCCCCAAGCTTAATTCCTGCTCGTCCTCGAGTAGGTAAATGATAAAAAGAGAATTTTTGATGCGGTGTGCTACTTGGCATAATTTCAATGTAAATCTTCTTAATTGTGATATGAATATTCAGATTCGAAAGATTCAAGACAAAAGTTTATATTGACATAAAAATAATAATACTTCAAGCATACTAACAAAGCAATTATGTCTTCTCAAAATAACATGGCCAAAGAAAGTTATCCCTACAAAATCATATAGTCTGGCTATGCTCTATCTTCACCACACAAAGTATTTAAATCATGCACAACCCCGATGACAAGCCAAGCAATTGTTTCATACTCTAACTTTTTCAAAACTTTTTCAATCTTCATGCAATACATGAGCGTGAGCCATGGATATAGCACTATAGGTGGAATAGAATGGTGGTTGTGGAGAAGACAAAAAGGAGAAGATAGTCTCACATCAACCAGGCGTGTCAACGGGCTATGGAGATGCCCATCAATAGATATCAATGTGAGTGAGTAGGGATTGCCATGCAACGAATGCACTAGAGCTATAAGTATATGAAAGCTCAAAAAGAAACTAAGTGGGTGTGCATCCAACTTGCTTGCTCATGAAG